>NC_088931.1:59955000-60122500 GCF_038396675.1 Hydra vulgaris | reverse complement strand
GGAATAATTATCTCCAGATCAATCGATAAACAACCAGATGCAGTGTTTATTGCGTTTGATAAAATATGAGCAATGTAACTGATACCAATGATTTTACGGTTTAGCTTAACGATTACCTTTTTCTGAATATTGTTATTACTGTTTCATTTTAAACCTCCAAAATTGGTATTGGTGTTGTCTGCAGAAATAGCCAAAACTTTTGAAGAAATATTGTTAGCACTAATGCATTTATAGATAACTTCTGATAAAATACCTGATGTTTCTCCGTTTAAACAATCCATGTTAATCATCTGAATTTGCACTCCCTCTTTGACATCAAAATAAAGAGCAAGTTTACAATTATTACTTCACATTTTGTATGCACACAAGCAAATCTTGGATTATAAAATTTCTTAATTAACTCTTCACCAACTTTGTGATTTTATTTGACGATATAGAAGCATCCAATGCCATTTTGTGTTTGATAGATTTGCAATGATCTTCAATTGCAGACTGTCCATGACTACTAATGTCAAATAGGCTTTGACAAATAGTACATTTGAGGAGCTCATCTTTGATCTGCGTTAAGAAAGGAATATTTTCTTTAAATTGTCATTGAATGTGTTTAACCTCTTCATTCTTTGAATTTAATGTATAAATAGTTATAAAAACCTAAAATCAGAACTTCTTATCAAAACAAATCGCAAAGCGTTATTTACAATATTTAGGGAAAAAAGACATTAAAAAGCAAACAAAATTTGCATAAAACGAGCGCATTTTCTTTGTTGCAGATGAAAAATCTTTTAAGTAATTTTTGTTCTTCTCTAATGGGAATTTTAAAAACTTTTTTATTAAATGTTTACGGGAATTTAATTCATTTAGTTTCGTGTCTTATAGTTAAGTTTTTTAGAATTTTATTTATTTTGATTTTTTAATTTTAGAAAATTTAATTATTATTTCTTTCTGTCTTCTTATTATTTCTAAAATGTCTTTTAAATAATATTTTTTGAAAGAATTTTATTTGCCTTTTTTTTAATATATAAACGCGTACACAAACATATATATATATATAAACACACACACACACATATATATATATATATATATATATATATATATATATATATATATATATATATATATATATATATATATATATATATATATATATATATATATATATACATTAGGGATATGACTTTTTTGCAACCTACTAGGCCTGTATCGTAATTCAATGAACTTTTATGTAAAAAGAACGAATAGATGTTTCATTTTGACATATTTTGAAAAAAGGTCACCCCAAAACCAAAAAATCGAATTTTCAATAGGTACACTTTTGTACAGTAAATGAATATTAAAGGCTGAAGATGTTGTAAGAGTCATACTCCTGTTGTTATTTTATTTATTTATGCAACATGTACTGTGATATAACAAAAAACATTATGTGATATATAATTATACAAGTATTACAAAATTAACAGTATCAAAGCGTCTAGTACAACAATATACATAACTGTCTGTGTCTATAGGCCTACTGTGTTTAGTACATGGGTCACATGATGCTCACGTCTCAAAAAGAGTCTAGCGCTTATTACTTAGAATGAATCGAAGTTGCAGTTTGTCTTTCTTTCTGCAGGAAGCATACAGGTCTTGCATCACCTTGATTGCACGTTCAGCTATCTGATTACTTCGTGGTATGTCGATGACGGATGGCTCTTTCTTCCAGTGATTTTTGAATGACTGCAATGCCTTTTTGTAAGGCTTCAATACATCAGATAAATTCTTGAAGTCATTGTCATTGTACTTTTGACTACTAAACCAATGTTCTGCCCACTCATATGAAATGAACCTGCAAACCTTCTCCAAATTCTTTCTCCTTTCAGGCATAAGAATGAACGCCAGAATGGCGAGAATGGCTCTTGAGTTCCATCTGGCATTGCTCATATTAGGAATGTTCTGAAAGTGAATCAGAGGGAAGTTTCTTTGTTCTTCATAGAACCTAAACACTCTTGTTAAATGGTACAAAAACTTCATATCGTCTCTCCACCCTGATTTATCAAGAATTTCTACAGTTCCATTCACAAACTTATCCTTCAGTTCATCATACTTATTCAACGGTTCAGACACAAATGGGTATTCAATGTTTGGAGATTTGGTATCACCCCCAAGTTCTTCGTCCATCACCAGACGGAGAATCCTGTCTAGTACGTGATGCTGACAACCGATAAATTGTGGTATTGTGACACCCTTTAATTTAAACATACGTTGCAACTTCACAACAACTCCATTTCTCTTCCCAGTATTGACGTTTGTTGTATCAGTAATGATCATCTTAATTGAATTCCACAAATTGTATTCATCAATAAGTTTGGCAATTTTTTCAGCAACAGTTTCAGCTTTGCCATCTTTTAAACGCAGTGCATCAAGTTTCACGTCAGTTCTTTCATTCTGAAGTACAACTACCTGATATTCCTTATCATCTATTCGTTTGCCGTCAAAGTGTAAGGACCACTGTTCCATTTCAAGTTGTTGTATCATTTCTTTTTTTAATTTACCTGCCTCTTTGAATATGGACTTGTAAATTGCTGATTGACTTGGAGTTAGAATATCAATACCTTGTTGTGATAATACATTGCATATTTTAGCAGCTTTCTTTGTGGAAACTCCACTTGATGTAACCATACTTACAGCAAATTTACTTTTGTAGTGCTTTCTAGTTTTTTTCTGAGTGTCCTCATCATCGTCTTTATCACCGTCGTCGTCTTCATCATCTTCACTCTTACTTTTGCAGTTTTCAGATTCAGTACCACTGTCTGTGGTAGACAGGACTTGTGATGTGGAAGGTATTGCTGTTCCAGACTGGACTTTCCTTCTCTTGGAAGGGTGAATGGTTTCTTTACTTGCCACTTGTCCTGTTGAGTACCCCACCTGTCCTTTACTTTCTTTTTGTAGGTGGTATAGACGTTTATCTTCCGAGGATAACCACTGGCCATTCACTTTCGTGATGTCAAATAATGCATTGAGAACATCATATTTTCCACGCTTGACACATTCATCATAGACCTTCAGCACCTTCATAAGCTTTGCTCTTATCACTTGATCAGACACACGTGGAAAATTCAGTTTATTGTCCCACAATTTTGTAATTTCCTTAGAAATTTGGTCTATTCGTTCTTTTCTTCCTTTAACATATGCTCCGAGAAACTGGTATCTTCCTACGAGCTGCAATTGAAGTGGTATTCTGGTTTTTTCATTGAGTGAATGTTCTTCTACAGCCACGCTTCCTCTTCTTCTGTGTGACTCTTGAAATCTCACCAAATTTTTAGTCCAAGTCTTCTTGTTCTTTGTTACTGTGGTATGACTTTTTTTGTGAGACATCATATAATATTGTTACGACTTTACGGATAGCTGAGCGTAAATATCCGTTTAATAAAGTCGTTTAATTAATAAAATACTCTAACTGTATAGTAATCCAATTATAGTTCGATAATCCAGTCAATGTTGATAACAGTTCGATAATCCAGTCCGTATCCTAACGATAATGCTACAACTACTTATACTTCGTACACTTACAGCGTCTTTAGTTCGCTACAGTAGTTCCTTATTAGCTCAGTTACACGCAGAGTACTTCATAGAACTATTCACATTATCAACACTGAGCTCTGACAGCAGCACGCTTATATAATTATTTAGAGCTTCCAGAATGTTCTACTAAGTTCTATAATCTTCTACAGTCTGTTACAGTCGTCTATATCACCGTGGTAACACAATGACGTCATCACATAACAATTCCGAGTATTTGCCGGCACACGGCCGTTTCGTTGCCATGGTAACGTGTGGCGTTATATTTATAAATTCATAACAAAATAATGAAATAAATAGAATTAAGCTGAGAATTAAGCTTAAGATTAAAACATCGGTCAAAAATGAATGTATAAAAATGGTAAATCAAATTTTTATTTTGGGGTGACCTTTTTTTGTTGCAGAAAGCTATTTGGGCCTTTTTTCATGATTTTAGGTAAAAGTTCATCGATTTATGATACAGGAAACATTTTATTTGAAAAAAAATTAAAAAGTCATATCCCTAATATACATATATATATATATTCAGTTGTTTTAAAATTGATATTGATTTGTTATTAATATTATATTATCTTATTTTTGTTATTTTTGCTGCTGTCAATTTATTAGCATTTTTATTATTTGCATAATTAGTACTATTAACTACCACCAAACGCTTACTGTACGCATCAAACATGTACGTATGGTCACCTTATACATATATATATATATATATATATATATATATATATATATATATATATATATATATATATATATTTATATTTACATTTATATTTATATTTATATTTATATTTATATATATATATATATATATATATATATATAAAGTTTTATATATTGTTGCATTTGGGAGTACGGAAAGAAAAAAATGATTCTTATGCCAACAAATATGTCACTTTTAATTACCTTTGATTTTCGTCCAACATTTGCGTGTTGTCGGAAAGTTAAAACCATTAATTTAACTACAAATTAATCGGAATGTTTTTAAAACATTCTGAATGTTTTTAATAATACAAACAATGTTTTTATTTTTATTTTTTTAACAAAATCTTTTTATTCTTATTTTTTTTTTAATAAAATGTTTTTATTTTTATTCATTTTTACTCTAAATCATGCACGGAGTGTTGCTACATCGACTATCTTATGGCCTGACTCGCAACAGAGTGCTGCTACATCGACTGACAAATAGCCTGACTTGCAACAGAGTGCTGATACATCCATTACCTTATAGCCTGACTCGCAAGGGAGTGCTGCTACATCGACTGAGAGTTTAGTTGGGGCAGGCAGTCTATCAAGTAATAAAAAAAAAAATTCTGGTCTTGCATTTTAATTTTTACTTTTTGTCAACAAAATACATTCATTATTTGCATAATTAGTACTATTTAACACCATTAATATATTTTTATATATTAGAGGTGTATTTACTTAAGAATAATTTAAAGTATTTATAAGTGACCTTGGCTGTAAGATCTTTTGTCAGAACATATTGATTAATTAAATAAACATTAATTCAAATCTTGATAAATAAAAAATCCATTAATTTTGATCTTTTTATGTTGTTACAGCTTGAATATAACACATATAAACCTTGATAAACAAGACTATCAGGGAGAGAGACATGTTTAACCCCATCAAATCCCTGGCATTACTACCAGGAATGTGATAGGGTTTAAACACTGTATGTCTTGCTTTCTAAATTAGCATTTGTATTTCTCCACCACTACCATACTTTATGACACATATTATTTGTTTGTTAAATTACACTTTATGACTTATATGAGTTAGGTGTGATAATAAAAGATTTGAACCTTGACTTTAACTGTTGGCAAATAAAGCTAGTGTTAATTGTGAAGACAAACATAATTAGTGCTTTTTAAAGCTAAATTCATCTCATTAATTATTTTATGTATTACAAAATTTTATAGAGCAAAGAATAATATTTTAAAATTAAAAAACTTTGGAATTGCTCATTAGTTATGTCAGCAAAATAAGGGAGTAATAAAATTTTTTTGATAACAATTGACATGTGGGAGAGAAGAGTTTAAAACAAACTTTAAGATGAAAAATTAATAGTTTTGCATTAATAACTAGTCAATGAAAAATTCATTAAAGTTGTATTGCAGTATTTTATTAGGAAGATTACAGGAAGTTTTTTAACAAATTGTTGACTTGACAAGGAGGGAGGGTTTTAAAAAGTGCTAAAATAACTAATGGATTTCTACTTATATTTAAATTTTCTTTGATAAATGAATTTACATTTACTTTTAAAAACTTTTATACCTATTTATCTTTAACCGTAATGTAACAAAACAATTGTTAAATGAGACAATGTTTTAACCAGCCATTTGTGAATTGATTTAAGTATCTTATACAAAAACCATCGATAATCAAGTTTAGTTTATTTAATCATATTTAAGCCAGCTTTTTCAATTGTATAGCAAATGATTTAAGATGACTCAAAGATTTCTGAAATATCTTTTTATAAGCAACCATATGTAATGCTCAATTTGATTTGCAACAAATAGTTGTAGGGTAGCTAGAGCTCTAAAATTTTCATAACAATTTTTTTTTTGATGCATAATTTAAGAGTGCAGTTTAGTATGTAATTTCTAAATCATACTTTTATTAACTTTTATCAATTTCATGAGCTTGAGTTTACAAATGTATAGAGTGAAGCACCTACGCCATGTTCTTAAACATTTCTATATTCGTTTTTGATGTAGAAGACTCTTTTTGTAAAACAGTATATTAAAGTAATCGTTTTAGTTTCTATTTTTATTTATATTGTAGTCTATTTTTAAATTTCCAGTATACTTTAATACAGATGTTTTAATTTAATTAATAGTATTTCAACATATTTTCAAAAAAAAAGTTATTAATCACATCAAGTCTGTTTTTTTTTGCCGTGTAAAATAGCCTTTAAAAGCGATTACTCAAAATTGAAATTTTAATGTATTAATGTAGAAACGACTCGATTTTAATTTAATTTAAAGTTTTTTCAAAGTAATATGGATGACTTAGCGCCAAACCAGCAATGAGATAATTAGACGCAAAGATTAAAAGTCTTCAGCAAAAGCCACTAAACCAAAAAAATTAAATGTATTTGCAGTTAAGTGCACTTAAAAATTTTAATTATAGTATATTGGTGTTATCAAAAAAATACTACATAAATCTTTTTTTAACATAAACTAATTTTTTTTCAACTTTGTTGTATAGGTAGGTTTGGCACTTAACCATCCATATGTTTTTGTTGTAAGGTCGTGCACCGTTAACACTCGAAGCCCGTGGCTAGAATAATAATTTTCTAAGTAAGTTGATAATTATGGTGGATATGTTTTGAAAGAATAATGTTCCAAATGCAACAAAAGCAAAATGCAAAAAATAATTTTTTAATAAACCAAATGATTTAAATATCTCACCAGTTTAATTTATTGATAAGCTTTTGGCTAGAAGATGAATATGAATGTTTTTATACCGAAATTTTAGATCAAGGTTTGTAGCTTTAAAGTATGTATATTAGGGCTATGACTTATTTTCTGTAAAAAAAAGTCATAACCCTAATTTACATACTTAAAATATGTAGGATTTTAAATATGCTCCTGTACTATAGTTTGATGAACTTTTACCTAAAAAGCACGAAATGAACTTTTATTTGCATATCTTTTGAAAAACCGCCATTGAAAAATCGATTTGACATAAGTGCTATATGTAATTCTAGTGGGCACAAGACGTATTTATAATGTTTAAAACACGTATTAAAACGCATTAATACATACTTTAAACGTTTAAAATACGTCTTGTGCCCACTGGGTTACATAGTAGTACTTATGTCAAAATCGATTTTTCAATGGCAGGGTGAACTTTTTTCAAAAGGTATGCAAATAATAGTTCATTTCGTGCTTTTTAGGTAAAAGTTCATCAAACTACACAGTATCATCATCACAGTACAGGAGCATGGGGTTGAAAAAAAGTCATAACCCTAATGTACGATTTTCAACTGTTTTTATGAACTATATTTATTATAAAAAGATAAAATGCTTTTTCTAACTGTTACTATGTTTACCAATATACAACTATTTCTGATTTTACTGTTATAACATTCTTATGACATTTAACTTATATTCTTATAACATTCTAATTTTATTCAACAGTTTAATAGTTTTGCTAGTGAGCTATATAAACAATTTTTATTGTCATTTAAATGTTATAAATGCTATAAATGTTTTTAATATTATATTTGTTTAATATGTTGGCTACTAAAGTATTAAATTTTTATTTCTTTTAAATATTTTAATCTTTGAATTTAAACTTCAATTAAAGAGGATCTTATAAGTTGATTTTATTGTTAGTAGAATCAACTATAATACATTATAAGAGACTCTCCTATAATATAGGAGACTCTCCTATAATATAGGAGACTCTCCTACAATATAGGAGACTCTCCTATAATATAGGAGACTCTCCTATAATATAGGAGACTCTCCTATAATATAGGAGACTCTCCTATAATATAGGAGACTCTCCTATAATATAGGAGACTCTCCTATAATATAGGAGACTCTCCTATAATATAGGAGACTCTCCTATAATATAGGAGACTCTCCTATAATATAGGAGACTCTCCTATAATATAGGAGACTCTCCTATAATATAGGAGACTCTCCTATAATATAGGAGACTCTCCTATAATATAGGAGACTCTCCTATAATATAGGAGACTCTCCTATAATATAGGAGACTCTCCTATAATATAGGAGACTCTCCTATAATATAGGAGACTCTCCTATAATATAGGAGACTCTCCTATAATATAGGAGAGTCCTCAAAAAGAAAATTTGAAGGAAAGGTTGTTAAACTACTTAATTTTAAAATTTATGCAGGTGACACTATTTTATAAGATCATTTAATATCAGCCCTTCAAAAAGCAACATACATATCTAAAACCAACAAAATTGACATATAGAGTGTTGTACTAAGACTTTTGAAGAGATTCTTCTGTCTTAACCATTCAAGGCTGACTGCCCCATATGTAATGGTTAACATATGTAATAGAAACAAAAATAAATTATGTTTTTATACATTTTTATTCTAACAGGTTATTCATTTTATAATTTTAATACAGTGAACAGACCAATTCAGATTACAAAACTGTTCATCCAATCCTATTGTAGTTTTGTTTACCATGAGGCCTATGTGGAAAATAAATGCAGTTCATCCGATGTCCATTGATTGCTTCATGTTTTGTGTTTGCTGCTATGGAACTAAATATTTCATTAAAAGTGTGTTTTCTTCGATTTTCTTCTGTGCAGTGTTTCACATTCCCTCTTAAGCATCCAACAGTAGTCGTCCATCATTCCAGGGTCCCATCGTCCCTGGTAGTGCTTCTCCATAGTGCCAATGTCTTGGTGAAAACGTTCTACATGCTCTTCTGAGACTGCACCAAGATTCTCTCAAAAAAATTCAGATGGCTATTTAAAAAGTGTATTTTTAAAGACATCTTATCACCTAGATCTTGATATGCACTAAGTAGTTCTCCAACTTTATCTTCAAAGTTGGGAGCTTTTGTGATTCTAGAAAAAATTTGCAGATATCTTTAAAAGCATTCCATGCTCTGTGTTATTAACATTTAGTTTATTAGAAAACTCTGTGTCATTTAGGAGAACTCGAACTTGTGGGCCAACAAATATTCCCTCCTTTTCTTTGACGTCACTTAGAGCTGGAAAACTTTAACGCATATATTTGAACCCATTGCTCTCTGGATCCAGAGCTTTGACAAAGTTTTTAATGAGTCCTAGATTTATAAGAAGTGGTGGCAGGAGAATGCTTCCTTGATCAACCACTGGATATGATTTAACATTGTGCTGTCCTGGAGTAAATTTTTTACGCGGGGACCAGTTCTTTTTCATGTAGTGCTCCTGCGTTGCTCAGCTGTCTCACGAACATAAAATGCACATGTATTTTGTGAAGTCACTCTGCATGCCAAACAATAAACTAAATACTTTAAGATCGCCACATATTTTCCATTTGTACTGATCATACTTAGATGCATTCAGCGGTCTAACCATGTTTTTGTAGAATTCTTTCAAGTGTACTGAGTGTGCAACTGGAATGCTTGGATATGTATTTCCATTATGCAATAGCACGGCCTTTAGATTAAATTTACTGGAATTAACAAACAGACACTAATCATCACGGTTATGTTTAACATCAAAAAGTGAAAACAGTCTTTCATGATCTGAACAAAAGCACAGCTGGTTAACTGTCTGAAAACAGCCTGACAGTTCAGAACTTCAGCTACGAAAGAATGTAATTCACCCATCACCATCAACCAAATTCTATTGTTCAAGTCTTGATGTTAACATTTCTGCCTCGTCCCTTACCAAATCCTTTAGATCTTGCTGATTTAGCTAATCAATTTTAGATAGCAATATGATATGAGATACAGACATGCATTTTTCCGTCTGGTATTTAGTATTAGATGAAGGATTTTCTTGTTCTGATTCCTCTTCTCTGAAGTTGCTATAATTTGCTTGTCTAGGGGTGGCATGGAAACTGGCAACTTAGAACTATGTGGAACTAGTTTTATAGCAGATGCTACAGTGGGATAATTTTTTTTTTTCTTGTTTTTAAGCTCAGTCCAGTAATTTTACTCAAAAGAAGCAGTCATTTACATGATTTTGTTGTTCATGTCATACCATAGGCACACCAAATGTCAGATGTTTTTTCCTACTATTAAACCACAATGCCAGCACCAAAGAATAGTTCCTACAGAGACCCATTTTTTGTCCTGATCACCAATGGGGCATCCAAAATAATGAAAATATGCAGTTTGAAAAAGTCCAAGAGTTTTATCAGTCTTTATCAAAGGTGCCATTGTTTTGCGATGTCTTACAGGAGTAAAAAATCCACAAATGTTGCAGAGCAAGTCTTGGTTGTTTACACATCCTCTGGAGCTCATGGTGAATAAGTATATAAAAATGATAACAAACTAATAACAATTGTTTGTTTACTTTGAAATGATTCAAATTACTTCTTTGTAGATTTTCAAAACTTTTTTTAAAGATTTCTAAGCTGTACCAAATCAAGTACACACAAGATATTTTTAATTGCTTTATTTATTCTATACCAAACACTGTTGGAAATATAATAGTGCAATAAATAAAGTGTATACACAGTTAATACAAATAAATATGACATTTAACACTAATGACATATATACATTTATATTGTATATGTAAGCAACATCATAATTGTTTTATTTTTCAAAATCGTATTTTTCCCTCCAACCGCAAATTATCATAGAATCTGTTTGTTTTATTAGCTTTAGTTTCGATTAAGATAATTGGGTAATGAATATACTAATTAGAATTACAGGGAATTCTAGATTTGATTAGTGTTATTGAAACTAATTTCTGAAATCAATAAAAGCAACTCCTTTTCAATTTTAGCTGATGAATCTAATAGTCTCAGATTGTCTATATGCCTAATAACAATAGACATCGTGAACAGATGTCTATTGTTATTAGGCATATAGACAGTAACTATAACACTTGTGAAGATTTTTCAAAGGTTTGGAAGAATTAGATAATAATACTTAAAAATTATTCAATAGTGATACTTCTGCAAAGGACTCTTCATAGTTGATGACTGAATTAAAATTTTAGATAGCAATATGATATAATCTCAAATTTCAGAGACTTGAAATTGACAATTAAAAAAACTTTAATATATGATTATTTTAAGCATTCTATAAATTTACCTTTACTGGACCACCTTATTAATGATCTTATTAGTTCAATAAAATTTCAAACTGATAACATGTTTGTTTATATTGGACGTTTCCAGTTCCAACCGCCATGTTAAGTTGCCTGAAAGTTAACTAAGCTTGGAAAATCAACTTTCAGGAATTTCTGAATGTCTATCATTCTGATCTTCGCATCCAACCTCTATTCATGCAGAGTTGGATTTATGGAAGCCTCTTCGGAAAATCAATCACACACCCCTATCTATTATTTCTTTATAAAAATATTTCTTTTACAAAAAAACAATCAAAATTCTATTTATTATTTCTTAAACAAAAGTTATGACGATAACTGGTTTCCCAACCAGTTATCGTCATAACTTTTGACGATATTTTTTGACGATATTCATTGGTTTCAAAACTCTTGGACTTTTTCAAAGATTCAATTTCAGGTACAATACCTAAATAATAAAAACTTATTCAAGAAGTAAATTGTTAGAAAAGTGATTGAATGACGTTGCCTTAATGTCAATTTATACAGAAATAGCTTCTTGAGGATCTAAGTAAGACATCGTATGTCTAACTTACGAACAGAATAGCCAAGGCAAATTTTGTATTTTTAGTATTAGTTATTTTACTAGAATCCATTAAAAATAAAAAAATATATGTGTACAAAAAGTGAAACCAAGTAAAGGCCTCAAAAGCTGTTCAACCTTTCAATTTATCATTGTAAGACCGACGCTTAGATTTAAAAAATGTTTGGCAGCGTTTCCATGTCGTAATTATCGGACGTCTTTTTGACGTAGACTAACTGACTTATTAAATAGATGCAATTATGACGTAGTTTGACAAATATTAGCTGCACCTATATAAAATCCTAGATCCGCCTCTGTGATATATGATCACCTTTTTGTTAATCAATGGTCTTGTTTTTTGCAGTGTATGAATGAATAAAATATTGTTAGTTTAAGATTACATTATTTCATCCTGAGCTGCCACAGGTGATTCTGCAGTTATGCGGCCTAAATTAACTTTTAGTTGTTTCATTTTTTATAATAAGAATATATTCATTGTTTTTTAAAACATGTTCTAAAATATCAAACAATAATATAAAAAAACATCAAAAAAACTTTTTGCCATTAATTTCATCAGGACTTACTACTTTGTTTAAATTTAAAAAATACCTCAAAAAATTTGAATTATTTTTTAGGGGAGTTTAAATACCTTTTGAAAACTTTAAAAGATAATGCAAATTTTTTGAGGTAAGAATTAAGAGGGAAACATAAGTTACTAATTGAACTGTTAACTTCAAACAAATGTTCTTGTAAGATTTGGTTCATTCAGGCGCAATGTAAGATTTGGTTCATTCAGGCGCAATATATCCATTTACTTATTTTTCAACCTCTCTTTTTCATATAAAAAAATCATTATGAAGTTAAACCGTTGGAGCTAATCGTAGATTGGTATCTACAGGACAAATTTAGAGTTGAAATCAAAACTTTTTTTACGTTATAGTGTTAATTAGAGCAAAAATGATGAGAATGACAATGACGAAACAAATTTAACAATAAATATTTCCTTAAAAAATATTATCAGGATAATTTGAGTAAATAAATAAATTACTTATTTTAAATTTAATAAAATACATTTTAATTTATTTTTAATTTATTGACCAGATAGCTGCTTGAATTATTCAAAATAAATTAAAAAGTTGTTATCCGTTATATTTCTTTGGGGGTGTCCACTCCCCCCTCCTCCTTCTACACACACACCTGTAAAATCGCCTCTGCACACATATCGTTATTAACAATAATATTAATGTTACTCCTTTCATTATATTTGTATCGAACTATTTTGTATACTACTAAATAAAAATAATACTAATTATAATATAAAATTAAATCTTATGTTTTTAAACAACCTGTAACAATGTAATGAATTTAAATAATATAAATCAGTAAGTGTGTTAAAAAAACATTTTACTATTTTTTTTTTTTTTTAATTTAGACTTGTTTGTTTATGGCGGGGTTTTTTTATAGATTTTTTTTTTTTGATTTTGAAGAAATTTTGTTTCAATTTGTTTTTGTTTTTTCGATTTGATTCACTGCATCGTCAATGCACATTTTCATAATTATTAGTGGTGCACGGATGCATCGGTCTTGGTAGCAATCGGCTGATGCCAATTATTTTGAAATCATCCATTTTTTTTATTTTTGTGTTTCTCCATTGTATGCAAAAAAATAATTAGTTGATAAACGAAAATGCATGTATAAGCCTGAGTTATTATATATGCATACCTGCGACCACTAAACCTTTAAATATTTTTTGTATAGATTTTTATCAGGGGCTCTTACATTTTTAGTATCTTTTTATAATTTATGATTATATGACTTATAGATCCAAACTGCACAATAAATAAAGCAAGAATTTGTCACGAGATAGGTATTGGGCAAACTGTTCTAAACAGAGATGACGGGGATAATGTGAAAACAAAAACTTAGGGACCAATTTTGACAAAAATATAACTGACGTCACTATTATATTATTTGATTGGTTTTTTTATTTTGTAACGATTTTTTTCATTACCCGATGACGCTGACCACCAATAGGTCAGCGAAATATTGTTAATATATTATTATATCAAAACATATTTAAAAAATAATTTTACGTTGCCTTTTTTATTAAAATCAATTTATATATTTATAAACGTATCGTATAACAAGAAATGACTTTTAAATATATTTTCGCTGGATTGTTCTGACCAGCGTCTTAAAAGTTTTTTGTTTGTTTTTGTTTATATCTTATTTATATAATGGCAGTTCTATTTTATGTCAATGGGATGATTTCGTTTTTTTCTGACGTATGTGCGCCAGAAATGGTGTCCAAATTTTATTGACACATATTGCCCCTCATCTAAATTGATACCATTTTGTTGAGGGGCACATTGGTGGTACTGTATATCAAGTGCCTCACAAACTTTCCTATCAAACTTTTTAGCATCGATAAGTTCTGCAACTGTCCCAGTTAATTTGTTTTGCACAATGTCTTATGTATGTGGCTAAAAAACTTTTAAGCTGAAGACGTCACAACAATCCAGCGAAAATTTCTTTTAAAAAATAAATTTAGTATTGAGAGAAATTCGTATTTATTGATGTTTACAAAATAATAATTTACATACTCTCATACATGATATCTACATTCAAAAAAAAAAAAAAAAAATATATATATATATATATATATACATATATATATATATATATATATATATATATATATATATATATAAACATAAAAATTGACCCTTAACATTATATTTGAAAAAATCCTAATTTACCTATCTGTAAAAAAAAAAAAGAGTATAAATTCAAACTTAGGGCCGATGCATCGGTATCGACTTGTATTAATTAGCATCATCATCGGCATAGGCTAAAAGTAGACATCATACCCCTAATAATTATACTTAGAGATGCAGCAATACATTTTCGATACTTGGATACTTTGATCAATTAGTATAAAAAATAACTACGTTTATAAAAGTTTAAATTAAAAAAAAGTGAATGATGTTAACTAGTGATTTAATTTTTGGTTCTATTTGACTAATTCTTAAGGAAAGAGACGACTCGTAAGTCGAATATCCAAAATGTTTTGAAAATGTAACGTTGCATCCCTAATTATATCATCACCTGCTTTTTATTTTTTCTAAAGTAAGAATTCAAAAAGGATAAGTATGAAAATGAAGTAAAATTATTTTTATTATTTATTTTGATTTGAAAAGTGTTTAAAATACAAAATTGTGAGGCAGGTAATTACTAAGTTACTAAAAAAAAAAAAAAATTCAATATGAGTAAATGTTAGTAATTGTTAGTAAAATGTTAGCAATTCAATATGAGTAATATGTTAATAAATTGTTTGTAGATGGCATGACAATTTAAATATTACTTTTTTAAATTCGATTTGAATGCTGACAGTCAGGGCGAGTTTAAATGTGGTCAGGAAGTGAGTTCCACACTTTAATGATTCTTTCGCTGTAAAAAAATCTTCTAGTATCATTAATGTATTTATGGTAAATCAACGAGATTATGTACAATTTTATAAGTCATATAAAGATCAAATTTAACTCTGCAATACTCAAGAGATTCTAGTTAGAAAACAATAAGTCTTGATAAATAATTAGTATGCAAATGTAATATTTAAAAAGTATAAATATAAAAATGAAATATTCAAATATAATACAAGTACAAATTAAAAACAATTTAACTTAAAATTTATAAAAAAAAATTTAAACGTTTAAAAGACATTTTAAATTAATTTTTAATTAATCCTTAACTTATTGCACCAGGTTTTACAACTTATGCAATTAATAGCATGCAGAGATATGCGCATGCTTTTTAAATAATAGATTATACAAAGCTATTCAAACTATATATGTTAAATGTATTTTTTAGGATCGTATTATATGTCAAAAACTATTTAGATATTATATTTAGATATATATTGATTAAAATTTTTTGTAGTTGTGTATTGCATTCTTAAACTGCGTGCTCCGCCGAAAAGTTAGAGAATAAAATCAGTTCCTAAAGAGATTTTAATCCCTATCTTTTCAATTTATCTTTTATAAACTTCAGTTGGTTATACCTCCTTGATTTCATTTTTAAAGATGGCTTTCACACGGTTTCCACCTTTAAATGACTAAATTATATAGGAACAAAAAGTTTATGAGGCACACTTTTATACACCCGTATGTATTTTGAAACCTTGAGCATCGTTTCTTTATTTCATTTAAAATTTCCTTGTACGCATCTTTTATACAAAAGTGTATGCATTGTCTGACAATAAAGATACTCACAGCGAAATCTATATGTATCAACTTATAAGCTTTGGGTTAGGGTATGTTTGTATTTATATATATATATATATATATATATATATATATATATATATATATATATATATATTATAATATATATTTTTTATTTAATTATGACATTATATGTTATAATTAAATAAAAATAACTAAAAGAAATATATATAACACATACTTATACTAAAATTTTAAAATAAAGTTATTAATATAGTCTTTATTATTGCTTGATTATATCGATATATATTATATCAATATATATTATATCGATATTTACTATAAATATCGAATCAATAAATACCGATATTTATAATAAATATCGAATATATTATAAATATCGATTTAGATTTGCACTTTTGTTTAACTCTGATTTGTTTACAGGAAAAACCAATGAAAATCTTATTTACAGGGAAATAAATATCCATTTAGATTTGGATTTTACAAGGAAAACCAATGAAAATCTTTACGACCATTTTTTTAGAATAAAAAAGTTATTACAACTTACCTAAAAAATTGAATCTTTTTGTGTTTTTTATTGATTTTTATATTCTTTTTCGCTCTTAATCTTCCTTGATTATTTTTTCAATTTGATTTACAACTGACAAAAAAATGTAGCGAATTTAACAAAGTTTTAAATGAAATAAACACAGTTGATGTTATCATAGAGATTTCGAAAAATAAATTGATTATTCAAAATGAAAAATATTCTTCAATAATCCGCTCAGTTGTTTCATAGGGCTAACAAAAATTTCATTCAGAAATTTTATTAGCTTGATAAATTAATAAAAAATTAAAACTTTAAAAAACATATATAACATCATATATGTCGACAAACTTGGTGGTGTTGATGGTGTTGATAATGATGTTTTATGTAGTAGCACAAATATTTTTGTAATAAACTTAAAGCAACTTTTAAACTTAAAACAACGTTAAACTTAAAGCTTGGTATTGTTGATATTACTATGAGTAATATCAAAATTCAACGCCAAACGTCATGAAACATTTTATGAGTTAAATAAGTTATGACTATGCATAGCGCCCGTAGGAATTTTTGGTGTTGGAGACCATTCCAAATATGACAACATTCCAAAGTATATCGACACTTTGCAAAGCAAATTTAAGAAATCAGATATTAATAAAAAATATATGCCACTTGAGGAATCTTAATATTAGCTACTCTGATGATCAAGGCAAGCAACACATAGTTTGCAGGCGTAGTGATAAACAAACATCGCATCGATATTGGTCAGCAACAATTAAAAAAATAATTTATTCAGTCGGAAACTGCACCAATACGGCTTGTAATTACACAGTTGTTTAAATTACCCCGTTAGGGAAGGTTGATCAACTTACCCCTTTAGGTATATTGAGCAGCTTGGTAAAAAAAAAAAACTCAGTTACCAAAAAATATCAAAACGAAATTGTAAGAAAAAAAAATTTTGATTTCCGTCAAAAATGAGAAATATCTTAATTTTAACCTTTATAAGGTTTGTTAAACCTAATTGTAGAGAGTAGAGATTTCAAACAATCTAGTTCAATCTATAAATAACCTATGATGTGACCTACAACTCGTAGAAAATTTCACTTTACAGTATTTATTCTAGTATATCAGATATTGCATATAACAAAACATTATTTTTGACGTTAATGTTGTCTTTATATTTCCTAAAAGTTAGTGTTTTATAAGTAAAAAAAATTTCCTAAAAGTGTTTTATTACTAAAAAAATAGTTAGCAAAGTAAAATGTTAAATGTTTATTTTTTTAAATTATTTCAAAAATGGACTATTTAAAAAATTAAAGCGACATAAAATTTCGGTTTTTGTCGGCGCTTCTGATTTGTAAGAATGTATCCAATCATATGCCCTTGGTTTAAATAACATACTGTTGATCGAAAACTATAATTGCAAAAAACAGTGGTGAAAGTGTGCACGCGTTGAAGAATTAATATGCTCTAACGATGGTGTTGTTTGTGATGCTAAAATACGTTACTTGTAAGAAAATGGAAAAGTTGTTTCGTAGTCAACCATTAACAAAAAATATTCTACCGATTATTATAATAATGCAAAGATAATAACTGTCACTTTAATTAACGAAAATACAATTCTTCGTTAGTTACAGAAGCGTTGAAGTCTGTTTGGCTTACCACAAATAACCGATCGCTTTGTATTATTCCCGCGCTGCATTGTCATACTTTCTTCCATATGTGTTTTTATTAACTGCTTGGCATACCCCTTTCTCTTGCTTATTTTACTTTTGTAAACGCTGTTTGTGTAATATAGAATATATTATTGTAACTAGTTATGTAGTTATCCTTAACTTAAAACATTGAGTAGTCTTAATACAATGTGTTGTTCCTTGTTTAAACTGATGATCTTTTTGATAATTTTACCAGTGGATCTATTTTGCTAGTGACGCAATTATATACTTAAGTTTTGATTAAAAGCAATTATTTTTTAATCGCTTTGAACAACCAGCTGATTTTGAATCTGATTTCTCTTTTGTGACAACAAAAATCTTGCTGTGGCTTGTGAATTCAATTTTTATAAAACTCAGTTATTTACTGCAACAACTATTGTAATATTGTTGATATTCTTTCAGTGATGAATAAATAAACTAGATTTTTACTTTGTGTAGATGTTAAAAAAAGTAATTATTTTTTGAAAAGAATTTCTTGCGTGTAATGCTGGTTCAGTTTCCTTGAATCCAATATAAGGTAGGAAGAGTTTAAATGGTTGGCTGCAATGATTTTAACATAGTTTGCATAAAGAAAACTTTTTTGAAATAGTTTAACTAACTAGTTTAGAATTGTAAACTATGCTAGATAGTTCTGTGGCAGTCTGTTTGCAGTCATTGACAACTTTCACTTCATTGCTAGAAAAAAGAATACATAATGCACCCATAAGTGAGTCATACTTTCTTTGGTTCATGAGTAACAAAAAACATTTTGTACTTATGGAAAGTTATTTTCCATAATCATATTATGTAAAATAACTTTTTTGGGAACAACGTCCGATACCGCCTACTTTTCAATCATTTTCTCCGGAGAAGTAAAAATGTCAATAAATAAATTAGTTTTAATTAAATAGTTATAGTAAATTAAATAGTTTTTTACATCAATTTTTTATTTAAACATCTTCACTTCCATCAAGACTGCAAGCAACCACTATTAAAGTTAAAAGTTACTGGAAAAGCAAAGATGAAGTTTATAAAGCAAGATAACGAATAACAGACAACTTAAAAGATTGCAAGTTATGTAAATTTGGAAAACAGGATGAAGGAGCGAATTCCAAAGAACTGATGTTCGAGGAAAAAAACTGAACGATTAAGAATTTTTAGATCACTTAGGAACAGTTACAGTAAAAGGATGAGACTTAATTGAATGAGGAGTAAAACAAAAATGAATTTTAGTAGATAGCACAAGAGACACTAGCTCTTTAGAGCAGCGCCCATTATAGTATTTATAGAAAAGAAAAAGAGAAGCAACATTACAACGATGTGGCAATAGTTGAGGTTGGCTGCAAGAGCAGGTTTAAATATGTTTACAATGCGTTTGTGTACCTTGTCTAAAAGAGAAAGGGCGTTATTTAAAGATCCGCTCCAGATGTGGTAACAGTATTCCATACAAGGATGGATTTGAGATTTACAGAGATAAAGAATAGATTTCGCTATAAAGAGATGCAATTTTGGTAGACACTAATTTGTTATATATATGGTTTCCAAGACAGATTGGAAGTAAGAGTTAATCTTAGAAGATGAAGGGTAAATGGCTCATCAAGTACATTACCGTTCATAAATATAGAAATATTTAGTTTGTTGCAATAACAATTAGCTGAAAAAAACTGAGGTTTATCTGAGTTAAAGTTCAACAGCCACTGAGAACCCCATGCTGTAGCAAAAGTGAGATCCTTTTCAAACTCAAAAGTCCCTTCTGAGCAATTGGATAATATTGGCTTCTTTAATTGGAGAGTGTTGACATTTTGAAAAGAATAATTGGTAGCGAACAATGCTACTTCAGATGTAAGAATTTCTGGAAGAGTGAATTTCCCTCCATTTTCTTGAAGCAAGATTTACCTTCCAAAGTGAATTGTTAGACCTGGTAATGTAAGACATGATAGAATTTTTATCTCCAACTGTCTAACCACCTATATTTTTAACAACTTTAACCAAAATATTTGGTTAAAGTTATTAAAAATATAATATATATGTATATATAGAGAGCAATTCCACGACCGTCACAGCGTGACAACCGTCTTTTTTTTGGCTTAAGTCTTTAATATTTTAATATTAAAATAGATATAAGAAGAATTTTTTTTGCTATTTACTTAGCTCATAATAGGTGCTACAAAAAACAAGAAAAAAAATTTGGGTGGATATATTAGCCTCTCATTCATGCAATAAAATATAAAACATCATAACGTAGCCAATATTTTTTCATTGTTTTTTAGTTTTTATATCAACACCGTGATTCACCTAATATAGATGAACTGAATCATTAACTTGACATTAAACAAAAAGTTTAAACATTACTCTTACAAGTTTTTTAGCTAAATTACATTTTTTAAATTAAATTTCAAACAGGCGCACCTTTAATTAACTAGTGGTAAATGTCACAGCGTGACGTCACAGCATGACCAGACACATTTGAGTAATTGTAAACCAGGAAAATGGGCTGTTTTTAATAAATTTAAAACTTAGTAGAAAGGTATTAGACAAATATATAATTACATCTTCATAAAAATAGTTACATAGTAATCTTCAGAACACGCCCATACTATATCAGTGTCAAATCGAGTCCATATTATATTGCTGTCATCTAAACAACGTTTTAAAGTTTTTCGGTGATTTTATCTGAAGACGTAAGTTGTTTTACTAAATACTTGGCACTTGAATAGGGTCGCATTTCTATTTTTTCCATTATTGTTGTTAATTAGGTTCGCTACAAATATTCCTGGTTTTGCTGGTGCTTTTGTAAATAACTCACCAATTTTAAATTTTTTTCTTGTATTTATAATAACCTTCCCTAGAAACAAAATAGACATTGAAATTAGTCTCATTTTTAACAGCTTCATTAAAAGTTATGGCATGAGTTATTATAAATATTCTCTGGATTATTTTTTGTGTTGCTATTCTTTTAACGGTCCCACCAATAGCATGTACCAATGCTTTTCCATATGAAGCAGCAAAAAAGTTCCAGAATAATTTTAAATCATGCTGTTCTTCCAACCAGGGCATTGCTGATGCAATAAAACGATTTTTAAATTGATTACTCGGCGCGTCTGTCTAAATCTGTAGTATTTTAACACTTGATTTAATATGTAAGTAAGATAATAAATTATGAACAAATACAAGAATAGATTTTTTTTAAATGGCTTAAATCATCTGAAACTATGACAGATGACGAGAATGAATTTTGGTACTAAAATACAGCAGTAAACACAGTAACTTGCTTCTTTTACCAATGTGCTGACTGCACTTCATCTTGCCACAAAGTTGAAAAATTTTCAGCAAAATTCACTTGAAGGACGGCTGTGTCTGGATTACTTTGAAGTTGGATCTTACGATCACGATGTCTTTGATTGTTTCTGTTTAATAAAATAATGCCAAAGAAATCAAGGTAAATATTTTGAAAAAGTGCTGTAAAGACCGTCAACTCTTCCCTTTTTTTAAATCTTTTTAATATATTCTTTTCCATTACCATCTGCAAATTTTTCCCATTGGTACCATGTAACGCATTTGTTCTTGTCAATTTCATTCAAAGCATATAGATTATGAAACTTTATAGCATATTTTCATGTTGTGCACATATTATTATAACAAATGCCTTTTTCACTATCACATACAGTGCTAAGAGGAAATTCATGTGAATACAATAGAAAATTTGAATCAAACTTGTACAGGGCTTCAAGGATAAGAACTATATTTTGATGTCGTTGACAACAACAAACGTTTCTTGATATTGAACTAAACAAAAGCACATGTGGTGGACGTAAACTAGCAAACTTTGAATTTCCAACTGATTCTTCAGGATAATTACCTTTAAAAACAGCATAAGCTTCATTAACATTCACATACAAATGACGCTTTTGCAGTTTTTTTCTTGTTCTTTAATCTCACCACAATGATGTCTCTTTTACCGGGTGCTTGACGGGATATATCATCACCCTGGTAAAAATCAAGAATCAATTTTACAGTTAAAGCATCTAAAACATTTTTACTAAGTATTTTTTCTGGACTAGGGATTTCATTCATTTTTGTTAAAAGTTTTTGTACAACTTTAGCCGTCTTTCTTTGTGATTTTGGTAGTGCTGATTCGGCTCTCTTAACAGCTTTTCCAAGAGTGCTTGCAGATTTATAAGAGGGTGATGTAACAATTACAGATTTTGATTCTGCTATTTTTGTCTGCTCTTTCTTTTTCAATGCCTTTCTTTTTCTCGTTGAGCCTCCAATTTAGCAAGTCGTCTTTCTCTTCTCCTTTTCGATTCTTTTTCTTTATATACTTTTTCACCAAATTTTTGTAACTGCCTTTCACGATATTTCCTTTGACGCTCAGCATGAGTAAGAGATATGTTAAACCCTTGAAAGATTAAAAAAAAGCAACACAATAGTTATGAAGATGGACGTATTACATCCAAGGCTCAATGGAGTTACAACTATTCTTTAGAGAGGCTCTATGAATCCCAAAAAAGAGCTTCAAGGATAACTGAGCAAATGTTGCCTATTCAAAACATTCCTATATTTCGTAGTTTTTTTAGAAAACGTCAAATAAAACAAATTGCACAATAATCTGGCCAATTAAAGTTGATAAAAACTCAATTGTGGTTTCAGTTTAGCAGTTTTAAATATTGTTTTAAATTTTGTTAAAAATTGTCACACCTTGACGTCACGGCGTGACATAAAAGATTCTAAAAATAACTTGAGCTAATTATTTTTTTAAACATGTTAATATTTGTTTAGGTGTACTAGATAGAGTTCTCATTGCGTTGGAATTTTGTAATCCTAAGTTTTATTGGCTGTCTTAGAAATAAAACTATTGGTACCCTAATTGTCACAGATAAATTTTACATCTTCCAATATTATATAAAAGAGTGAAATTAATAAGTTTAAAAAAAAAAAAAATTTGGTAAGAAATTTTAGAAGGTTAAAAAAGAACTTAAAGTTAAAAAAGAAATTTAAGATAAAGTTAAAATATAAAATAACAAATAAAAAATTACAAATCTGTACATATTCGTATACATATTAAAGACAATAAACAAAAAAGTTTAATTCGCTTCATTTGCATATACATATTCGATACAATATTAAAATTAAATAAAGTACATAAAAAATTAAAAATACAAAATTATTTCAATTTTTTTTAAAAAAATGAGAGAATGTACGTAATGTTTAAATTTAGTAAGTGTTTTTTTATAGTTCTTTTAAATGTAGCAATAGATTTTATTTTTATCATATTTTCGTCAAGAACCGATTTCCACAAGCGTGGTCCCCGGCATATAGTCGAGAAGTCAGATTTTTTGAGTGATGTTAGTGGGATGTAGTAATTACTCATTGAATGTCTTGTTTCATATTTATGATATGAATGTCTTGTTTCATATTTATGATATGATCTACTTGCGCCCAAAACTAATCTACTTGCTTGCTTTTGTTTTGTATAAATAATTTTTAGGAAAGATAAATGATTGTTTGCCCAGGCAATATTACAATAGTTAATATGACTATGTATAAATGAAAAGTATAAATTTTTTAAACATAATTTAATCAAAAGATGTTTTGTCTTGTACATAATCTCCATGGTCTTTGAAACTTTGTTCTCGACTAGCTTTATTTGGCTTTTCCAATTTAAATTCTCATCGAAAATTATTCCTAGTATTTTCATTGAAAAAACTTTTCTATAAAATTTTAATATTGTTAATTGTTAGTTCAGGTAATTTGAGTGGAAAGTTCTCGGATTTAGATGATTTATTTATATATATATATATATATATATATATATATATATATATATATATATATATAATATATGTGTGTGTGTGTGTGTGTGTGCGTGTGTGTATATATATATATATATGAATATATATATATATGTATGTATATATATATATATATATATATATATATATATATATATATATATATATATATATATATATATATATATATATATACATATATATATATATACACTAGCAACAACAAAAATAGCTCAGATTGATGTTTAATATGCAATGGTATTTTTTCCAGAGATCTGAGTTTTTGAGATCTAAACTTTTTTTAGCCTTATAAAATGTTAGTTTAACAAAGATAACATTACTGAGTAAAAAAATGAATTAACTTAGTTAAAAAAAAATTCGATCATACAAATGATTAAGAGGTACAGAATAAGGGGGCAATTTAAATAGCACACCCTGTTAAAGAATTATCATTTTGTCCCTTTGCTGTAAAAATCATAAAAATTCTTTTTATAAATAGTGAAGAAAACTTTATTTGAAGAAAATTAATATTTATTGGGGTATCCTTTTGAGTCAATAACTGCTTGACAACGACGGCCCATTGACGAGATCAATTTTTGGCATTGTTCAAGCGTAATGGTGTCCCAAGCAGCCGTTATTTTGATGCAAAATTGGTCAAATTTGATGCAGTTGATCGATTTATGTTTTTTCAACTTCCTTCCATATATTTTTAATCAGATTTAGATCTGGTGACTGTGCGGGTTACTCCAAAACATCAATCTTATTAGCGTTAAACCACATTTTAACACTTTTGGCGGTTCGCTTGGGGTCGTTGTCTTGTTGTTATTTCAAAACCAAAGGAAATTTTCTTGGCATAAGGCAGCATGACGTTTTCTAGTATTACTTTATACACGTGTTAATCAATTGTCCCTTCAGTTTTATGCAACAGGCCCACGCTACACCATGAAAAACTGCCCCAAACAATCACCTTTCCACCACTATGTTTTACAGTTTTTAGAGTATACCGAGGGCTGAGTTCTTGGTTTTGGGGACGATGAACATATGGTTTTCCGTCAAATCTGAAGCAATTAAACTTAGACTCGTCAGTCTAAAGCACATTTTTCCAAAAACATGGCTCCTTGTGTTCGTACTGTTTTGCAAACTTCAAACGGCTGACCAGATTGCGTTTTGAGACCAGTGGTTTTTTTCGGGCAGCTCTTCCAAATAGTTTATTTTTGCGGAAGGAACTTTTCACAGAGTTGATAGACAGATTGACTTAAAAATTTTGAGCGATTTGATCTTTATTTTTGGTGCGCCAGCAAAAGGATTTAGCTTCGCGATACGAACAATGGCTGCGTCTTCTCTGGGGGTTATCTTTCGTTCGCGAGACTTGTGTTTTTTGTTGCTTAATGAACCAGTATTGTAAAATAAATTAATAGCAGTGATAACTTTTTTGCGAGAATAACCCAATATTCGAGCTTTTTCAGAGTTGTTCAATTCTTGATTCCGAACTGATACTTGTTCTTGAAAGACATCTGTTCCATGTTTACAACGTCCCTTAGTTGAAAGAATATGATTTTTGCAAAATAAATTACAAGTTTATCCTTAAAATACTGACTATAATGATTTTCTTTTGATATAATATAACAACTTTGGTTGTTTTTTTTAAGAGAAAGTTAATGTGTGCTGTTTAAAATGACCTCAAAAATTTATACGCGACCGCTAAAATGCTCAAAACAAGCAATTTTGATTCAAAAAAGTAAACATTGTTGATGCTATAAAAAATTACAGTTACAAAAACATAAAACTTGATACCAAAAAGTTAAACCAACTGGTCATGAAAGTGTGCTATTTATATTGTCGCAACTGCATAAATAGCAATTAGTACTAATAGCAACAAAAGAAGATCATCGTTGGCTTTTGTGAAACGAAATCAGTATCAACATTGTATGTTATGATTTGAAAAAAAAAAAGTTACTTTAATATATAATATATCTATATTTTAAATATGGATATATGGCTAGCAAGCGAAGAGAAAGTTAAGCAGTGATAGTTCTAAAAGCAACTTGGAAAATGACGTTAAAATAAATAAAAAAACAATCGAGTTTTCGAGTATTGGACCTTGCCTATCTTATCGTCAATGTGATTTCATATTCTTTCCAGACTGACTCGCCACCTAAACTGTTCAGCGAGCAGTTTAGGTGGCGAAAAAACTCAAGTCATAAGGTATCAGTGGCACACGAAAAAAGCTTGTAAAATTGTTTCTCAGTCTGAAAAACACACTTCGTTTAAAAACGCAGATCAATCAGCACGAAACCTACCGCATACTTTGCACTATTTATAAGTGCGAAATATGTCGTAATTATTGCAAAAATGAATCGTCCATTTTCTGGTTTGAAAGGCTTATATTATTACAGATAGAAAATGGTTTAAACATGGGCCGTATTTTAGAATCTAATTACGCATGTATTAATATTGTTTATCACATTTTAAATGAACTGCGCACAAAGCTTGTAAAATACAACTTAACAATAGCAAAGTAGGATTCATGATAGACGAATCTACCACAATGAACAAAAAGTCTGCTCTGTCAATCTGCTTGCGAGTAAAAATTCCAGAATAACTATCGTCATTAGTATATTTTTTGAGACTATCGAATTGATAAATACAAAAGTCTCACCTATTTCAAACTCTTTAATAAATGCTTTATACAACTTTGGTTTTGACAATAACTTTGGATTGTGATGTGTCTTTTGCTTGTGATCTTTGGATTGTGATTGTGTCTTTTGCTTGTGATGGTGCTTCTAACATGCTTGTTAAAAAGGCAGACTTGGCCCGGTTTTTAATCAGTTTCCTAATTTAATGTTTTGGCATTGTAGCAACCACCATTTAGAGCTAGCAGTAAATGATGTTGTGCAAGATATTTTAACAAATTGTCACATGAAATTTTTTTTGATAAGTTATATTCCATTTACAGTGCATCTCCTAAAAACAATGATTAACTGGAAACTGTTGCCATGGCTTTAAATGAAAACTAAATTCCATTGGATGAATTCTAGGTATCAGATGGGTGTTGTCCTGCGCGCAATCTCTGCTTGGAATAACTTTGCAGCATTGTATTAGCATTTTCACAAATCTTCATTGGATCTAAGATGTAACGGAGATAGTAGAGCTCAATACGCAGGTCTTAAAAAGAAATTATGAGATATCAATTTCATACTTAAATGGGACTAAATGCTAAATGCTTTGACAGAACTAGAACTTTTTTAAAAGTTAAAAGACAAACTTCTTTACCTGATGCACATCGGCTTATCACGTTAAAATACCATATATTTCAATCAATGATAAATATTTCAAGTGAATATTTTTCGCAATCGCCGCTGCAGCAGAAAAGTTTGAATTTAAAGGCGGTGTTGCAGATCGGAAAGTTTCTAAAATTAGTCAAAAATAATTTTTTACTAAACTAAGTAAAAATCTTGGTTCTAGAATGTTTACAACTAGAACTGTACATAAAACGTTATAGACAAAGAAAATGATCCAAAC
This sequence comes from Hydra vulgaris, assembly GCF_038396675.1. NCBI lineage: Eukaryota > Metazoa > Cnidaria > Hydrozoa > Anthoathecata > Hydridae > Hydra > Hydra vulgaris. Next base: position 60,094,845 of record NC_088931.1, on the reverse strand, counting down.
AAAGAAAAATACAATAATTTAATATCATATATGAAATTTTTTGATAAGCCACAATGGTTTGCAGACCAAAACCCGTGCATTGGAGATATGGACATCAGACAATTAGCTAAAACTTTAAATATTTGTGAAAATACAGCAGTCTAAGGGTTCGTGAGTACTTTTCCAATCGTGACTGTAATAAAACACCTAAAAATCTTCAGCCTCTGAGCACTGCTATAAATACGTTGATTGTTTCTACAGCTGAATGCGAGCGCTCTTTTTCTACTATGAATATAATCTCATCTTACTTGCGAAACTCTTTATTAATAAAAACTGTGTCAAGTTTAATATTTATTTCATTAGTAGGTCCACCAATTATTCACTTTGATCCTAAGGATTATGTCGTAAAGTGGTTTGGGAAAAGACATCGCAATGTTAATTTTATGAATTGTGAAACCCCGGCATTAAAGTTCATCAATGAAAATGAAACATTTTGTAAGTTTTATATAAAGTTTATATTCTCTTATATAATTTAAAAAAAATACAAAATCTATAATATTAGGATATGTGCGGGACGGGATGACATTAAAAAACATCCCATTACCTTTTTTTTTTCCGCTTCGAACACTGTATATATATATATATATATATATATATATATATATATATATATATATATATATATATATATATACATATATATATATATATATATACAGTATATATATAATATATACAGTATATATATATATATATATATATATATATATATATATATATATATATATATATATATATATATATATATATATATATATATACAGTATATATATATATATATATATATATATATATATATATCATATATATATATATATATATATATATATATATATATACTTTATATATATATATACTTTATATATATATATACTGTATATATATATATATATATATATATATATATATATATATATATATATATATATATATATATATATATATACTGTATATATATATATATATATATATTGTATATATATATATATATATACTGTATATATATATATATATATATATATATATATATATATATATATATATATATATATACAGAGTGGATGCGCGAAATCCGGACTTTTTTGACATAAAATAAAAATTACAATAAAAGTATTAGTTTCAAAGCTATATTTCTGAAATTTTAAAGAGTAATGTACACATATAAGAGCTTTCATTTCACTCAATCCAGCTGCCTTTAGCTTCAATGACTTGCTCGATACGCTTCCTGAACCTGGAGCAAGCGTGCTCCACCTCATCGGCCAACATGTTGGCAGCTGCAGTAGTAATTGCTCGCTTTAGAGATTCAACAGTGTTGTGACTTGATTTATTGGTCTCACGTTCCAAAATGCCCCAGACATAATAGTCCAGTAGATTGAGATCTGGTGAGTTTGGAGGCCAAAAGTGCTTCGACCAGAACATAGGGAGATTCTCTTCAAGTCAACCCTGTACCAAATTGGAGGTATGAGCAGGAGCTGAGTCTTGCTGAAACACATATGGCTTACCATTGGAACACTTGTCCATCCAAGGTTTCACCACTTTAATCAGAAGGTCCAAGTAGACTTCTTTGTTGACATTTTGGCCCTTCAGGAAGAAGTGTGGTGGCATGATATGGCTTTTGCTAGAAGCAGACATAAAGACATGGACAGAGGCTGGAAATTTTGTCTGACCAATCACTGGGACATCTTCTGGATCTTGAGCCAACCATCTGTCATTTCTTCTGTTCACTTTGGCATCCTCAGTAAAAAATTTTCATCATTATTAAACCATCATTAAACCTCTTTCCAATATCATAAACCGTGCGTTTTGGGAAGCCAAACCATTTTATAGTCTCTGGGACAGAGTGCCCGGTGCGAAGGGACTCAACCATTGCAACTCTACGGTCATATTTCTTTGACATGATGTGCTAAATTTGCAATTTTTATTTTTTTTCCCGAGAGTACAATGTTTGTTTTGATTAATGTTTGAACTTCGCAACATAGAATTTAAAAACAAAAAAATGCCGGCAATTTTAAAATTGTCCGGATTTCGAGCATCCACCCTGTATATATATATTATATATATATATATATATATATATATATATATATATATATATATATATATATATATATATATACATATATATATATATATATATATATATATATATATATATATATATATATATATATATATATATATATAAATATATATATATATATATATATGTATATATATATATATATATATATATATATATATATATATATATATATATATATATATGTATATATATATATATATATATATATATATATATATATATATATATATATATATATATTATTTAACAAAGGTTCTTTATCGTATGTCGAAATAAAATACTTCTTATTTATTTATGTCGATTATGTGATTTTATGATTTTATCAGTTTCTATTTAATAATTTGTGTTAAAATGTTGTTTTAAATTTATTTGTCCCACTACTACTCACACTTGTCCCACTTTAACCTAATGGCACAGTTTCTCTAAATGCAAAAATGTATATACTTAATTATAACTGGCTGGAAATCTAAGGGGGTTGAATCGGTGCCTAAAAAGAAGGTTTATTCGTAAAAACTTGTTTGGTTTAGTTTATACATTAAATAAAAAAGATATTGCAATTACTCTAACAAAAATTTACCTGTCCCACTTCTCCTCACTCTCCCCTACTCCACTTATTTATCGGTTTGCCTGCTTCCTCATGCTTCCAGATCTCCTTAGAAAGTTCAGTGTCGTTTTATACCCGACCAAGTTAAATGGTTTTATGTGGTTTTCAAACTTGATCTTGAAGGAGTTTTTGCTAATACCAATATAAGATTTCTTAGCGTGAATGACGTTAGGTGGTGTTATAGTCGCCTTATAAACTTAATTTTTAGTTAGGCATTGATTTTCTAAAGGACGCTTAGCTTTATCTATACAGTTGCATTTTCTAACATTATTGGTACTTTTATTGCGCAAAATGTGTTGGTTGTGGGACTTAAGAATGGTACTGATATTTGGCATGCAGCTGTAACTTATTTTGACGGTGTTTCTGTTAAAATCTTGTGTAGCTTATATATATATATATATATATATATATATATATATATATAAATATATATGTATATATATATATATATATATATATATATATATATATTTATACGTAAACTCATTTCATAATAAAACGATCAAATAACTTTTTTTTAAAGTTTCCGAGTTTAAAATATCAAATTTCAATTTTGGTGTGAAAAGCCACTTTCATACTAGCGCATTTTATTTTGAAGCAAGTTCTTGGTTCCGAATAAATAACTTAGGAGAATGGTAAATAAGTAGCAGCATAAAAGAAATTTAATAATATTTTGCTCAAAAACATACATTAAAGCTGATAAAAGCACCTAAAGAGTTGCATTTTAATAATGAAGCTTGTGACCATACTTGCAATTATTGGCACTGTTGCAGCTGCAGCAGGTTTAAATTTGTTTTTATATTCAATTTTCGTTTAAAAAAATTTGAACGTAAAATAATATTTCTGATTAACTTTCAGTTCCAGCAAAAAAAGCACCATCTCCTGAGGTTGTGGTAAGTTTTTCGAGTTTTAAAAAAATATTTTAGTTGCAATTCTTATGTATATGGTCGTACTACAACACAAAAAAGCAAAATTAAAATAGTCCTGCAGCAAGAGTGGATTGTAATTGCTACAACAAAAGATTAAATAGAAAACCATGTTACTTGTAACTTTACAAATATTAACTTAAAATAAACATTTTTCTCTATATTCATCTGTATAAATATATAATTGATACTTTTTTTTCATTTAGTACAGCTGAGTATTTGATATCTAATATATCCAATTATATCAATTATATACCTTATTATAAATCAATTATAGACAATTAATATAGGTCATTTATCATAAATTGGGTAGCTTATTGTAGCACAATATACAGGGCGTTAAAGCAACGTGTGCTTTTATAGCAGCTTGCTTAAATTTTTTTATTTTATTTTAAAAGGTGCTTTAGTTTTATGGAATACGAGATTTTGTATCTTCATAGCTATACTAAAAAATCTCACAATAAAGTGCAATTTCATGAAAAACTGAAGGTTTTATAAAAAATCCCTCCAATTTCCTACAAAAATGAATAGATTTTAAGTATTTATTTTTAACTATAGACTTATAACTTATGTAAAAATGCATGTTATTTAACTTTGTACCAAGTTAAGTACAAAGTTAGATATACTTTGTACTATGCTAAGTACTTGATAAATTGATTAATGTAACTTTATACTTCAGTTTTTACAACGATATTATCATTTTATAATAACATCATTTTTATGCTTATCATTTTGTACTAGTTGTAAAACTTTTAATGTACACCAGTCTTACGCGATCTTTCATCGTTTGACAAATTTAAAAAATTTAAAAAGCTTCTAAAAACTTCTTTAAAAAAATATAGAAATTTATTAATTAACTAAAAGAATTGGTTTCCTACAAATCAAGCAATGTTATATTATGTAATTCATCATATTACACAACAAAACCATGTAAACACGCTTTTGTTGTGTAATATGTCATGCTGTCATGTAAAATTGCATGTCTATATCACTCGAACACAGCACGTCCTTACATAGCCATGTTAGCATTGTTAAAGTAAATTTACATGGAATTACTTTTTTTAATGAGTTTTTCTACACTTCGCTTTCCAGTGAAGTTTTTGTAACTGTTACTTGATCGAAGTAAAATGAACTTTGTTTGAAATTTCTTTTGTTCAAATGCAATTTCAAACAAATAAAAAATGTAAACGTAGCCTTATTTCATTGTACACTGCACAGTAGGCCGGATATGAGATATATGGTTGACAAAATTATTTTTGTCTTTTTTATTTACTAAAACCCTTTAAATGTCTAAACAGTCACTTTGTATTAAGATATATTTACTTTTATTATAAATTTTAGTTAAATAGTTGCTAATACTAAAAATTATTTAACAAATTTAATAAAACTTTAAAAAAGCAAATTCATAATTTTTTAATTTCAAATCCTTTAGCTTTTTAAAATCGTGGAACTGAATAACAAACTCTTTTATGTTTATACTGGTGTCAAAAGTATTTCGATGAACGAATTTAGCAACTCGGCTTTATTACCACTCATCTGGTGGAATAAACTTTGAAAAAATTGATGGAATGAACTTTAAAAATAAAACGCGCATTTACATAAGAAAAACATAAGAAGGTTTGTCACTAGATTTAAAACTCTATTACCAAATTATCATATGTTCACGATGTTTTAAACAAGTCTGCAAATTATTTATCATCTTTAAATATAAAAATGTACTTCTTTATTTTTATTCTATCGGATGCACATTCTAGATGAATAATATTATAACGTTTTTATCATTATAAAGTCGACTGAGTTCTAAAGGTACTATGCAAATAATAATCAAGCACTATTCATTCGTTAGACCATGCTCACCGTTTTTTTTTAACTTACCTGTTTGTAAACACTATGTCCCATAGCACCATCAAATCCATAACATCCGGTCTTGTATCTAAACGTCAGTTTAGTTAATTCTTTAAGCATAGTGATTAGTACAGAAGCTTGTATATAACAAAGCCTTTTAAGAGTGTGTTTTAGAAGATCTTTTAGCGGTATGTGTACTGATTAGTCATCTGCATGATTGTTCTTAGGATATATGTGACAGGTTTTATCTTCAGCAATATTTCTAAAAACCTGATATGTTAATCTTGATCTATCACCATCAATAATTAATACTAAAGCTTCATCAGGTTAATATTTCTTAGCAGCTTTAGCAACTTACTTCAAATTACTTCAAATTACATTTTGTATTAAACTAAATAACATATTTAGTTTAGTACAAATACTTTTATTTTTTTGAGTCATTGTTTTAAAATGTTAAAAAAATCCAAAATGGGAAATAAAGGTATATAATTCAAAAAGGTTGTATACATATTACATTTACATTTACTAGTTCATGCACTTAATATAGTTCCTCGTAGGTTTCCTAAATTATGTGACACTTTTTGTACAAAGTAAAAGTATTAGTTGTTAAAAATGTACTTTGTTTTTTTAAAGCCAGTTCATAAATGTATTATAAATGCTGATCTTTACTTTATATTTTTTTGTAAAGCTATACTATTAAATAGTTTAAATATATAAACTAATTCCGTATGCACGATGAATTTTAAAGTTACTGTTTACTATAGCTTTCCAAAAAAATAAAAGTTTCCCGCTTCTTTTTTTTTTTAATTTTAATTTTATTTTATAAAAAACCGCAACTGATTTTTGTGGTTTTAAAAGATGCTATTACACTCAAAAGAATTTTCGAAATAGTAAAATAGAGTATTACGAATAGAATTGTTAACCAGAAGATTTCGTACAATTCTGGAAAAATAAAATTCTTTCGGAAGGATATTGAGAATGAAGAATTTTTTTTCTTACCGAATTTTACGAAACAAAAAAAAACGTCGATGTTCATTTCGCAAATGTTACTTACGAAATGCAGCTTTTCGCAAGTTGAATTATCAAAAAAACTGTTTTGCTACGTACGAAAGTAGCGCTTACGGAAGTTGCACTTGCAAAACGAGCTCTTTTGCTAAACGAGGTTTTAAAGTCTATAAAAATATTTTGTTCACCTAACTAATTGTAAGGAATAAAATTTTTATTATAAAATTTTATTTTCAGTATTGCAACATATGAACATTTTAAGGTTTTATTTTTTGAAATAATGATAAAAAACCAAATTTCTTTTGAAACGAAACTCTTTCGCACCGCAACTTGAGAAACAGTTCTTAACGGAAAAAAACTTGCGAAACGCGGTATAATATTACGTTTTATGAAGGAAATACGTATAATTAACTTAGCATATACTTAAAATACTAATTTTATATGATATTGATAAGTTTCAGTTTTAAACTTTAAAAAAAAAAATCAAGACTTTCATAAAATATACTTTTTAGAATGTCATTTAATCAATAAGAATTAAATAATGAAGATAACTTGAACAACGTTAACATAATAATCGGAAACAAGGCCTTTGTTGAAATCAAAAAAAGACCTTATTTAAGTGATGAATGCTAAAACTTAGTTATATAATAAAATGCCTAAAAATAGCTCCCACTCGTTTTCAAATAGAATAATTTTATGTTTAGTCAGTTTCAATTTTTTTATTTTTGAGGTGCTTCGTTATATGCGCTTTCGCTTTTACGACCTCAATAACAAGAAGTAAATTTTAAAGACATCCTTTTCATTGATTTCTTCTTAAATGTTTTCCTTTATAAAAAAATAAAGTCAGGGTGGAAAGATGGGAAGGGCATTTTTTGCCCTTTGTATCTTTGGCCCTGAAAAATGTTTTAATTTTCAACATCCCAACGTTATTGGAACTATACAACTGCTGAAAGTTTTAAATCTATAACTATTTTGGAGAGCAGTTGAATTAAAAAAAAAATTAGTTGCAAGATTATATAGCAAAAAAGTGGGCACAATACAACCTTTCCACGGGTCTTTGCCCCTGGAAACAATTTTAACATAGAAGCTCACCAGGACTATACAAGCGCTGAAAGTTTCAGAGCTGTAACTAGTCTGATAGGTAGTGATAAATTAATTGCAAGATTCAGTTAGAACTGAAAACGGCTAAACAGCACTTAAAGTTCAATTAAACTTTGTAATGGAACCAAATATTTTACGAAGTTATTGTATATGAGAATATAAATAGTAAACCTCCATTTCTGCTAAGCCAAAGGCAATGAACAACCAAAAGTTGGAAGTAAACTAAAGTCGGTACTTGATAAATATAAATATATCTAAACACTGGCATAGACACATGTTGAGGAGGGAGCGTTGCCCTTTCCCTCAAAACTAACTCAAAGTTTCCGTTTTAACTTTTTAAATTTTAGCTGCGTTAAGCCCCCTTAATTTCTGCTTCAACCCCGCCCCGCCCCCCCCATCCTAAATAACCTTTCTAGGTCACTGTATATATATGTATATGTATATATATATATATATATATATATATATATATATATATATATATATATATATATATATATATATATATATATATATATATATATATATATATATATATATATATATATACATATTTAAAATATAAAGCATAAAATAACAGCTGCGTACAAACTAAATTTATTCTTCGTATAATTTCGACCTGTTTTTGCACAGATCGTCATCAGACGTAAAATATAATACAAAAAAACCGTTATAAATATTAGGGGAAAGGCGCCTATGATGGCATAGCGCCTATTAATATAATTGGTTTAAGTAAAAAAATGATTAGACCTACATGACTATACTGACTTTACATTAGTTTTAGTGAAAAAACGTCCCTTGTGCACAAGTATTGTTTTTATAATCAACAAAAATTGATTTTGGGATGTGCTGTTGTAGTTTTATTTCCTTCATATATTTAAGATTGTGATTTTACTATTAACTGTGCAGAAATGAAATTTTTATGCATTTTATATTCAAGTTTTTTGCATTTAGTGGAATAGTTACTTTAATTTTATCTTTTTGAACAAAGCAGACACAGCTTGTTTTAATGAAAATGATGACTTTCATCCATGATGGCATACTGACGAGTTGGGGGTGTTGAAATATTGACGAGTTGGGAAAACCTTTTTTTTTTTATAAGAAAAACTTATTTTTAAGTAAAGTTAAAAGAAAGCGATGGTCCGAAATTTTTTTTTGGTTCAAAATTTTTTTTTGGTTCAAAAAATACGTAAAACGCAATATATCCTATGCGCATGCGCAAAATTTTACAATGCTGGTGTGTAGCATGAAATGGTAAATTAGGATGGTTTCGAGTAATTTCTGGCTTTTCTGAGGGAAGGCTCTAAGGTTAAATGGAATCATTAAGTTACCCTCGATCCTAACTAGCCCCATCCTCCCCTATGCCATCATAGGAGCAGTGGTTGCCTATGATGGCATACTTGTGCTTTTTTTTACAATAAGAATAAATTATAAAAAAAATAAAACTGATGAAAACTCCCAGGGTTTTATTGTTCTAGATGTAACAAGGAATGTATCCATATCAAAACTTTTATTATTGGTCTTCAGGATACTGAATAATGAAGCTTCAAAGTTAAGTATGCCATCATAGGCGCTTTTCCCCTACATAAAAACGTCAAAGAAGACATTAAAAAGAAACCATAAATGATTACATAATAACGTAAATAAAAAATAAGTAAATATTATTTAATTCCATTTTTTGGATAATTTTTTTAAACAGAGGTCTCCAACTTTTTGTAGAAATTTTAATGCCATTGTCACGGTTGAGAAGTACTGATTCTCTAACTTTACGTTCATCGTACTCTGATTTTATTGCTAGAGTTTTCGGATTTGACCAATCAAACATACCATTGCATTCTCTACCATGTTCTGTTGCACCAGATGCATCCCATTTACCTTTTAAATAGTTTTTTTGATGTTCAATGCATCTCGTTAAAATTTTCTTTCTTTGTTTCGCCAATGTATATACTGCCACTAGAGCATGTGAGTTTATATACACTGGGATTGCTATTTGGAAATAACTCAATCAATATATTTCGATAAAAAATCTTACAATCGAGGTCATTTACAAATAGTTAAAAACTAATCTTAAGTAAATACCATGAATAGTATTAATAATACAAATAATAATGATAATAATGATGATAAAATAACAAATATAAGAATAAAAAGAAAGTTATATAATAATAAAACAATATTAATTTTAAAACAACAATTGAATATTATGCAGAGACAAGAAAGTTACAAACAGTTATGTACTGACAAAACGTAACAATGATTTAATAAATATAATAAATCTTAATATCAATAATATCATAAAAATTATAAAAGTATTATAAATATTTCATTAAAAAATAGCAATAAATAAACAAAAAAAATTCTCAATAACACTCACAAAGACGTGTCACCCACGCACAAACATTTACTCACAAAAAATATAGGGTTTTCATAGTAAATAAAAATATCCAAATAAAAATAAAAATCATATCATAATACCCATAAAACACATATCGTCCCTCAAAATTTATAAAATTTAAAAATATTTATTTTTCTTTTCTTCAAAAACAGAGCAATTTTTATATTATATTTAATTCTTTTTAATTACTTTCCATTTTCGAATGTTTTTTTCTTTTCAGTTAGGTTTTTTGTCTTTCTTTTTTTTTTTCTCGTTTCTTTTTTCGTTTTTTTTCTTTTTTTAATTTGTTTGATTTGTTTTTTATATTTTTTGCTTATGATTTTTGCTTTTTTATTTGTTTCTTTTTCTTTTCTTCACTCACTTTATTTTTATTTTATTTGCTTTTCTTATTTTATTCTTTTTTTTTTATCTTTCTTTTTTTATTTTATTTATAAAATTCGTTATAAAAAAGTGTCCGCTATTCCGGAAGTCTCTGCACTGATAATTAACTTAGACTAGTTGTTGCGTAAGATGTTTTTTAACGTAGGTGGTGTAGTAAAAATTATTCTGACGTTGAAAGGTTTAAGTTCTTTTCTAAGTTTTGGACCTATTCTTGGGAGCCATGGAAGTTTAACTGTATATTTAAATGTTTCTGTTTTACTATAATTTATTTTAGAAAGGTTGATTCTTTTCTGAATATAGTTCTTAGCAGTTGTTTCAAGCTTTAATCTATCGTGTCCATTTTCTACAAACATGTACACTAAAACACCGTATTTCATCATTAGGATATTTTTTGGAACAAATATGCATATATATGTGTGTGTGTGTGTGTGTGTGTGTGTGTTTGTGTGTATGTGTGTGTGTGTGTGTGTGTGTGTGTGTGTGTGTGTGTGTGTGTGTGTGTGTGTGTGTGTGTGTGTGTGTGTGTGTGTGCCAGATATATATGTATAAACTATTCAAGAATCATCTAACAACATTTTTTATTTAAATTATAAATAATAACATTTTTTTGTATAACAGTTTAACGAATGCTTTCGAGTCTATTCCGTAAGCGCACATTCCAAAATGCTCCCTCCGTAATAAACTGTTTCGCAAGTATTCTTTCGAAATGATTTGTTTAGCAAGTTTCTTTTCGTAAAGGGTTATTACGGAACTATTATTATTTATTTTTTTTGTATATTGCGGAAGGTGCATGTACAACTTCCGCAATAGTAACTTGAAATACGGAAGATAAAAATGCGAAATTTTCGTAAGTTTTTGTTTACGGCGAACAACCCTAGCTTAAACCCAATCTGTAAAACTCTTGAAAGCGTAAAGCTGTTTAAACTAGGTAGGTTTTTTATTGAACATATCAAGCTTGTTTTAAAGTGTCGTTACCAAAATAAATATATGATCAATACTTATATATTCATAGTGTGTGAACACGTTTTACGGATGTATTACGTCAAGTACTAAAAGCTGGACAGATAAAGCTGCTTGTTTTTTTGATCTTGGAGCTTGTTTATACAATCTTTGTCCTTCTAAACCGGTAAGTTTTTAAATATATTTAGATATTTTAGTATTTTAATTTTACTCATACGATGCGTTAATTATTAAAATGTTTTTTTCTTTAAAAAGAAAGTAATTTAAAAATAAAAGGTTCCAGTAAGAATAAGATATAAGTAAAGATACTAGGGAAAAATCTCCGAAAGGTTTACAGTTTCATCCTAGAAATTTTTACTTTAATAAAAGTGCGGGACTTAAATATTTCACAACACACAAATAGATGTATAAATGTATATTAAGATTATAAGGACATGTTTAATTCACTAATTACGGTAAACTTTGTAAACTAAGTTTTTAGTCATATATTGCTGAGTCAAAAAAAATTATTTAAAAAAAATTATTAAAAAAAAATTATTTAAAAAAGAATTTATGAACATTATACCAACGCAACACAAAATAAAATTATCGTTTTAGCAAAATTTATTTGAAATTTTAGGCATTACATTTTAAGAACTTATATATTTTTTTTAGTGTTTCGACGAAGCTAAAGATTGCTACATGAAAGCTGGTTCTTACAACGATTTTGTAGCCTGTACTAACAAATTAAAATCTTGTTTTAAAAATGAGTGTAAACTGATTTTTTAAGTTTTGAAAGTATAGTCAGAGTGTTTTTTGCATATGAAAAAAAAATAATAAAAAAATACGAATGGATATAAAAAAAAATCGTTGTTTTTTTCCAAAATGTTCATTGATAATATATAGTATAACTTAATGACAAAATTTTATGTTTTTTTTGTTGTTGAAATAATTGAAAATAATATGTAAAATTGCATCACAATGGTTGTCAAATTCCTCTTCCACAGTGGTTTAAGCAAAACCAATACTTTCTTAAAAATATAAGTGTTTTAGATAACCTTGCATCTAATAAACGTAACTTTGTTTGAGAAAGAATCAATGCTGTTTTAGATGAAATTCAAAATATCCAATATTTTAAACCAAAATGTAAAAAGTTATATTCATCTGAAGTTTTTCGTTTTTCATTATTCCAACGTTACACTTCGAAGCAAGCGCACATTCTCTTAAAAGAAAATCCATCATCGTTGTTTTAAAAAAATTAGCAGCTGTAAGTATTGAGCCCTTAAAAGCTATTAAATTACTTTGGAGGAAGTAAAAATCTCTTCAAAAATATTCGAAGTAATCTTTATAGTTCAAAGCGCTTATATTCCCTTTATGTAAGGCACATAAACTCACATTTCAAACTTTACATCCAGGAAATAAGCAAAGTGTTCCTCTCGCTTTGAATATCTTTCATGAAACTACATCAGCTTCTATTAAAAGTTATTTTCGATTAAAAAAATGATTAAAAAAACCCTGAGTTCTTGCATTGTTTTTTGCAGTGTGTTAATGAATGGCAAATAAAATAGTTAAAAGCAAGTGGATTGTTTACTCCTTGCATACAAACAGCAGATGTTATGGTAAAAACATAAAAAAGTTCTGCTAATTTGTGTGATTATTTACTTAATGAGGATCATGATTATATTTTAACAAGTTGTTTTCAAAGTGACTCTCTGAAACATCGATTTGCAAAATATAGGCAAATGAGTGGAGGTCGTTTTTTTGTTGGTTTGCGTGAAGTTGAGTATTCAGAGAAGTTACTTCGAATAAAGCCATTAATGAAAGAGGTTTCAAAATAGGGGGGGGGGGGGGCTAACCTTAAATTTTCAAATAGTCTTCTATATCTAGAATTTTTTGAAAGAAAAAAAAATGGTCGTTTGAACAAAAATTGGGGGCGCGTGCTCTCCTGACCTCTCCATGTCGTTGGCTCTGACCAGAGTCTAGTCAAGATAATTTATGTGAAATCGATTTTAAAAATGATTTTTAAGAGGTTGATTTAAACAATGGCAGCAAGGAAGTGACAAGCTATATTTCTCGATTTATTATGAAAAATTCTAAGATCAACTTATTTATGCTGAATGTAAAGTTTTATTAAATTTTGAGAAAGTCACTATTTGCATTGACTATACAAATTTGCTCTCTGGAGGGGGGCATCAGTTACCTGGAAAATGTCTTGCATTTTATGTATCATCTAGCTTTGCTACGGAAGGCTAAATAAGCGCGAATTTTATAAGAGTGAACTAGCATAAGTGCCAAACATTGCAAAAACTGGCTTAAGTGCGAACTGGCGTAAGTGCGAATTGGCATAAGTGCGCCAAAGGAATTTGCAAACATTAGCATAACAACGAGTGCAAATTAGCATAAGTGCAAATTGTCATAAGTGCAACGCAGTTACAAAAACTGGCATGTGCGAACTGGCATAAGTGCGAATTAGTGCGCCGAATAAAGTTGAAAATGTTACCATAAGTGCAAAATAGCGTTTCGCACTTATGCCAATTTGCATTTATGCCAATGTTTGCAAATTCTTTTGGCGCATTTATGCTAGTTTGCACTTATACCAGTTCACACTTGTGCATATTTTTGAAATTGCTTTGCACTTATGCTAGTTTGCAGTTACGCTATTTGTACTTATGAAATTCCCGCTTATTCAGTCGTCTCCATTTTGCTAGACCAGAAAATTTATTTTTAAATGCTAAAATTATCAGACATGTTACCAGAAAGCTCCTAGATTGTGGAAGTGAAACAATTTTTATGTGTGATCAACGTTTTAATAGTGGTATAACATTAATTAATAATATAATTATAAATAAATACTTTAACAATAAGCAAATCATTATCAATCGCGGAAAAAAGAAAGACGAGATTGTTGCTTTCAAATCTAAAAGAACCAAAAAAATCATTTTGATTAGCTATCTATTTATTGTTGCTATTTTAGCTGAATTTATATTAAAAAATTAATTTTGATTTTATTAACGTTTAAATTACTTTTGAATAAGGAATCTTTTTGAAGAGAAAAAAAAATTATTATAGAGTAAAACAGGGTAAAATGAAATAGCGGGTAGAATGAAATAGTTATGACAATTCTCTTAATTAATTATTGGATAATCTTTTTGCAAATATTTTTGCAAATATTTTTGCAAATATTTTTGCAAATATTTTTGCAAATATTTTTGCAAATATTTTTGCAAATATTTTTGCAAATATTTTTAAATCGCGTTGCAGAGAATACTTTTCTGAGTAAGATGATATCAAATTTCATTTTTGATGAAAAAAAAATTGTTATAAATTTTCGAGTTTTTCGTATGCATAATAAGATTTTTTTAATTATTTTGAAAAATGAATTTAAAACTCTCGGAAGTTAAATTTGATATCATTGAACTTAAAAAGTTTTCTTGTATAAATTTTTACGCTGATCAAGAATCTTTTTTCCAAATTAAATTTGCTATGTAGGAAAAAAAAGTTAAAAGTAAAAAACGGAAAGGGAGAATTGTGGGGTTGAATGAAATACGCTAATATTAAGTCAAGCTCACTTCTTAAATGCGGCTTTTTTTTATTAAATCTCAAGTGACCAATAAATATTCCAACTATAAATTTTTAGTATTGAAAAATTTTTTCAATGAAATTTTTTTTGAATTTAAATGAATGACTTTTACTGACTGCTTTTATTAAATGGTTCTAATGAATGAATAAAATAAGCTAGTTACTCTCTTGTTAAATGCGGTTTTTCTATTAATTAATTAAGTCTCAAGTGACCAAGCCATCGCTATGAATTTTATGCATAAACTTCAAATGGATTATTGTTAAATCTATTTTAATATAAAACATGCCTCGAAACAACTTGCATGCAAAAAAAAAAAGAAAAACTATTCACCAAAGAGCAAGGTGCGCTTGCGATGGTTAAAGTACAAAGTTGTGATTTTTGACTTCAAATCTGCTTAATCATTCAGCATAACAGTAGCAACTTTTCACAGGCGTGTCCATGGCATAAGTGAAACAATTGGCAGTGGTTCAAGCATGAGATTGTCAAAACAACTTGAATCAGTTTTGGTAGATATGCTCATCAAATTATCCAATTGGGGGCTTTGGTAAAACTTATAATAACGTCATCACACTAGTTACCGACTATTTGCAACACCAAGGTTGGTGGCCATGGCGCAGTGGTTAGAGAGTTTGCTTGAGAAGCAGGAGATCCAGGTTCGAAACGAAATCTGGAAATATATTCGCGTCACGGTAAGGAAGGAGGCGTGAACTTCCTTGTTAAATGCACTTCCGCGGTGCTCTGTGACAAGATCATTAGAACTTCTTAGGGCACCTATATATATATATATATATATATATACATATATATATATATATATATATATATATATATATATATATATATATATATATATATATATATATATATATATATATATATATATATATGTATATATATATATATATATATATATATATATATATATATATATATATATATATATATATATATATATATATATGTATATATATATATATATATATATATATATATGTATATATATATATATATATATATATATATATATGTATATATATATATATATATATATATATATATATATATATATATATATATATATATATATATATATATATATATATATATAAAGGTCAATCTCATTTGTTTACTAATGGTACACCAGAAAGAGATTGATATAACCTTTTCATAAACCAGCGGAGCCATAGGTTCAGCATCTGAGCCATAGGCAATATTTCATCACTCAGAGCCGCAAGAAATACTAGCAAATTATTTCAACACACTGCAAAGAGAATTCAACGTAGCAGGTATTAACAAAAACACTTCATGTCATTTGTGAAATTTTGATGAAATTGCCTTTTCTGGTGATCAAGGTAAGCAAAATATTGTTTGCCGGCGTGGTGCAAAACGACCATTGAAATTGGTTGGCAACAATGAAAAAATCCATTTTACAGTTGGAAATTGCATTAATGCTGCTGGTAATCGTCTCGCTCCATAGATTATTTTTAAATCAATAAAACGTCTAAACAGAGGTTGGTGTTTAAGTGGACCAGATAATGCCATACATGCTTTATATCCATCCGGATGGATGGAAGATAAGCAATTTGTGCAGTGGCTCACTAAGGTGTATTTTCCCGCCATTAAGATAATTCCAGGGAATTAGTTCAATCTAATTTTAGTTATCTAATTATATTTATCTAATTTTAGTTATCTAGTTATATTAATCTAATTTTAGTTATCTAATTATATTTATCTATTTTTAGTTATCTAATTATAATTATCTAATTTTAGTTATCTAATTATATTTATCTAATTTTAGTTATCTAGTTATATTAATCTAGTTTTAGTTATCTAATTATATTTATCTAATTTTAGTTATCTAATTATATTTATCTAATTTTAGTTATCTAATTATATTTATCTAATTTTAGTTATCTAATTATATTTATCTAATTTTAGTTATCTAATTATATTTATCTAATTTTAGTTATCTAATTATATTTATCTAATTTTAGTTATCTAATTATATTTATCTAATTTTAGTTATCTAATTATATTTATCTAACTATACATTCACAAAATTCATTACTTCAACTTCTAACTATACATTCACAAAATTCATTACTTTAACAGTTTTATGCAAAGACAAAGTTCAGCAACTTATCAAAAAAATGTTTTTGTAACTTGCAGAAAAAAACTTTTCATCTCTGGTGAAATTTTTACACGTACTCAAATAGTCACTGGGTTTCAGAATACTGGCTTGTTTCCACTCGACATCAATAAAACTGATCAGTCAAAGTTTGAAACACCATCATATGAACCTGAGCCTTCATCATTTCAACAATCAGAACCTATGATAGTACCATCACCAATACTAGCACCAGGAACTACACTATCTAGCCACTGCCCTCTGAATCTACACCAACATTTAGCATCAGTATTTGTCACACAGCATCAGCTCCAAAGTCAACTTAAAAGTCTGTAAACAACCTTCAATATTGTAGTAACTTCTGCTATTCAAAATGAAATTCAAAAAGAGGTTAAAAATCAACTGCAATCAGCCTAATCACTTGCAGAGGCTTTGAAACAAATGTTTCGTATCTAGCACAGTTCACACACAAAAAAAGAAAAAATGTAGGTGTGCCAAGATTCGAAGGGGAGTGTCTCAACAAACCTGAAATACCTGAAAGGTTGAAAGATGCTGAGAGAAAAAAAGCAGCAAAGCAAGCTAAAAAACAATGTAAGCTTAGCTCTAATGGCGAACAACATATCAACTAAGCAACAAGTCTACCGAAAATATTAGTTGCAAACCAATTTAAGAGTAAAAAGTGCCGAAAAGTTTTAGACAAAGCTTCAGCAAGTCAAAGTATGGAATGATACAAGTGTGAATATTCAAATTGCAAGGTTTGGTTATGTCAAACATGCATATTAAAACACTACGTAAAAGGCGCTGAGTTTTTTTGCACCAAAAAGTGCCGCACAACTGAAAACTCAACTCAACCTCTAGTACATCTAAACGACTCAACATCATCACAAGAATAAAAAAGTTAATTTTATTTGATTGATTTTTGAATTGTTATTATTGATTGTTTTTTTTATTGTTATTATTGATTGCTTTTTTTTTTTTATAAAGTGTTGTTTCAATTACACATATTTGCGTATTTCATTCTCCCCATATGCCAGTGTAGAATGGAATTAATTTTTTTTTAATCAAATAAAGTTTCATAAAAACTTAAAAAAAAATTATTTGATTTTTAAATATTTAAATAAAGCTCAATATTCTCTACAACTTTAAAAAAAAAAAGTTAAAAATCTTTTTTCCGTAAAAAATAAATAATTAAAATCCTTAGCTATTCCATTTGATCCCAATTTACTCTATATTTTTTCACATTAAAAAAAAGAAATTTTCCAGCTAGATAAAGTTCTCTCTTTGTTTTTATTTATTTTGTTTTTTTATTGTTTAAGCATGTTCTGTAAAAAAAATCCTTCAACTTTTTTCAAAAAACTGGCCTCCTAATTTTTTGCCGTAAAAACTGCCAACCGCCGCGTAATTATAGTAGGCTGTGTGTTAATGTAAATCGGGATATGATCCCTTATATCTGTTTTAAATATGTATGACTGAAATGTCGTATCTAAGTTATTCTTTATAAGTATCAATTACAGTTTTTAAGGTTTTAGGTATAAAAAGTTGCACACTATTAAAAGTGTTTATTCCTCAAGATGATATTACTAACTGCTAATGTTGATATATTTATATATCAACATTATTTGTTACATTAACGACATTTATATACTTTTATCTCACACAGGTGATTATCAGTTTTCAATTTACTACCTAGGGTTTGAACCATACATAGTAGCACATTTATTAGCCTATTTTTTCTTTTTATATTGCCCGTACTATCATTTTTTATCATTTTACTTAATATTTTGTTATTTACTTATTTTATTTTATTGTTTTTGTATGGTGCGATAATTTTAGCCATGGTTGCCGTTAGTAAACCAGCTATTTGTTAAGGATGACTAGAGCGTGAGTTATTATTCACCCTATCCCTGAGCCCTAAAATTTTATTCCTCCGACAAAATAGTCTTTACATTCATTTATGATTCTCACCCAATGACATCATCTACAATCTACTTCTATTTTCACATCTCCCAGATCTACGTAATTGGACGGCTCCGTTGGTCACTTTTTGCGATCTTTGTGTCGCATAAACAAGCATAATATTTTTTACAGTGAATACTTTTTAAAATTTTATTTCTTAAAATTTGGTCGGCTTGGGCCCCTAATAACTCTAGACCCTCCTGCGGCTGCGGGCTCTTCGTAACGCTGCTGCGGTCAGCGCAATAAGAAATCGTATTGAACGTTTCATGAAGTTCAATAAGTCCAAAGTATTTTTTTTTTACGTTTATTTTGCTGTTTAACAATAAATAATCAACATATATATACAAGAAAGAAAAAATATTTGGCGTGTTCACGCTTATTTTTAGAGTAAATGATTCTGCTAGCATGTTTTTGTAGACTATAAATTTTTTTAAGTTTTGATGGTTGCGTACTCGCCCATGTTATGTTTGCATAGCTGATGAAGCAATGAATTATTCCAAAAGATAATAGTTTGAGACTTTGTTTATTGATATATAAGCGAACTCGATACATCATACCAATTATGTTAGTGATTTTAGATTGAGTATATCTTATTTGAGGAAGCCCGGATAAACTCTTATCAACAAAAACTCCTAAGAATCTAATACTGGCTTGTTTTTTAATTAAGTTATCATTTAAGATAAGTTCAGGCGACTTAAACTTCAACTTAAAACATAATTTTAAGGATGTCGATATTTTAAAACTTATCAAATGTCCTAAATTTGCTGCCAACTAATGATCGCTGCAACATTTACTTAAATATCTCAACATTGTATATAAGGCATGCTATCGGAAAAATCTGCCCACCTTTCTTGATCCAAAAAAGGATGTAAGAAAGCTTAAATCTATTTAAATCAACATGTTTCTGAAAAGTTAAGACTGTAAAGATTATTAAGGGAAAAAACAAAAAAAAATTAGGTTTTACAAAAAATTCTGACTTTCTTTTTGATGCCTCCCATAAGTTTCTGGACAGAGTAATTTTTGTAAGTTTTAACAGCGTAATTCCATTTTTTCTTCAAATCTGTAGCTGATTGTACTGTTTTTCCACTTAATTTCAATTTCTTTTTTATGATGGCCCAATATTTTTCAATAGGACGTAATTCGGGGCAGTTTGGAGGATTCATCTTTTTCGGAAGTTCCGAAAAAGATGAATCCGAATCGGAACCAACATCACTCCATTATCATCGTAAAACTTTTGAGCACCTTTTGAGTAATGTATTGTGGCTAAATCAGGCCAAAACAATACTGAAGTACTTCTATGAGCTTTAATTAGTCGTTTTATACGAGAAAGACAACATTTCACGTATTCCGAAGATTTCATTGTGCCCATACAAACATGAATTGGCGATTTTTTGCCGCAAGAGTAAAGTGCCTGCCAAATCATCAATTTTTTCGAAAACTTACCAGTCATAACATACTTGTATTTATCACTCACATTTCCTCTTATTTTAGAAGCATAGTAGCACTGCCCAGGAATTTGTTTAAAATTTATTTTAACATAAGTTTCGTCATCCATCAAAATGCATCCATTATGTTTAGTTAAGAAGTTGTCATACAACTTTCGAGCTCGACTCTTTGCGGTTGAATTTTGTTTATCGTTTCGATTTGGCATTTTAACAACTTTAAAACTTTGATATCCAAGTCTCTGTCGCCATTTGTGTACAAAAAATTTGGAAACCTTCAGTTTTTTCGCTCGATATCAATCAGACCAATCAGGATGTTCTTCCAATGAAGTCTCCAACCGTTTGAGAGCTCTAGGATTTGCTGTGCGTTTTTTTCGACCACTTCCTTGTTTTCTCTGAATAGTTTTCTGTTCTGTAAACCGTTTAAGAACAGTATCTACAGTTCTTCTTGATATTTTTAATGATTTCGCCAACTTTCTATTCGATAAAGTTGGATTTTTTAAGTGTTTATCCACAATCAAAAATTTTTGTTTAGTTTGCTCGGTTGACATTTTGAAACTAAATAATATTTTTAATTATTTTTTTCTGCCAAAATGTTCTATTATACAAACACTACCACACACAAAAAATAATTTCAAAAAACGACCGTTAACTAGCTTTACCACACCGCAAAAGGTTGGCAGATTTTTCCGATAGCATGCCTTAATATACATAGCCTTTTTCTAGTCTGCAGAACGTACTTTCAGCTGATTAATGCTCCTGAGGTCATACTTTTGGTCCACTATGAGTAAGAAACAATAATCAAACTTAGCCTTACTGTTTATTGAAAGAGGCTTAAAGAATAACATTGATCACAAAACAATGCTGGATGGTTTTGCCCGATTGAAATCAACACATTTAATACGGGTAAAACCACGGTTTTAACACTTTTTGGAGTTATAAGTCTTTGAAGATCTCTAATTTTTCTCTTCCTCTCCACTTTTTAACTTTTTTTTTAGCCATGTTGTTAAACTTTCCTTTTAAAGTAGTTGATTGGATAAATATTTACATTACTTACATTATTGCTATATTTTTATTTTAACAAAAGAGAATTTTTAATACTTTTACATATAAAAGAATATTTTACCTCACTTTTAACTTAAATAACTTTAAATTGCAGACATTAAAAAAATGCATAATTCTCTAAATTTTATAAAAATACCACAAATATGTTCAAATAAACATTGTCCATTAGGCCTATGAACCTTATTGAATTCTTTGTTAGAAGATTATGAAATTGTTAATTGAATGAATGTTGTATTCTTGTAATTTTATTGATACTATGAAGTACTCTTTCCGTCAATTTTAGTATTTAGTAGTTTAAGAATATGGAAATTAGCAATTTGGGTTAAAAAAAATTCCCGCATATTTATGCCATCATAGTTTTTCATTCAAAATGGCGTCCTCCCAAATTGAAAGAAGTGGTAAACTCTGGATAAAGACTGAGCTGAGACTTTCATCATTTGAGCAACCGTGGTTGCAAAACGAAATAAAATTTCCAAAAGACTACTCAATGGGAAGTGAAATGGACTCAGAAATTGAAAAGAATATTGGAAATCACTTGGTATTGGTTGGGCCGATGGTAGATGGCTATTTAAAAGAAATGGGAATTGCAATGCTCTCCAAACTCACCAGAAGTCATTTAACAGGTCTTGTTTCATCAATTAAATTATACATTACATGGCAAATAATGAGGTTTATGGCAGCTATTTTTGAGAGCTATGGAGGAAGCATAGAGTTACTAACACCAAGAAATAACACGAAAAACCTTTTTTTTTAATAGAAAAACAAGATGCAGCAGTTCAACTGTTTAATCCATCAAGATTTAATGGAATAAATTACCTTAAAAAAAAGAAATTATTCTAAAATAAAAGATCATGGTATATCAATAACAAAATTATCTTATGTTGGGGAATCAAATGTTGTTGTCAGCATAAATACCCCAATACGTATGAAATATTTTCATAATATAAATCATCTTAAAGTTTCCTATTATATACAAAGATATACTGCTGAAGGCTTTGTTGTTGACGCTGCTGTTCAATCTCTTGTCAACAAAGAGTTCAATAATACCTGAATGGTGATTCAAAAACGGTTATTTTCATAGCCATAAAAGCTTTTAAAAGCATTAATAGGCATAAAATAAATAATAATATGAAAATAGCAATTTCAAAATTGTGTGGATGCAAATGTGGATATTGAGGTAATTATATTTTTATGTGAGAGTAATTTTTTATTTTGATGAGCAAATAAATTTATATAAATTTAATTTTGATAATTAACAAAATAATTTAAAGCAAAAATAAATAAAAATATACTTAACCAATTCTTCGAGGTATAAAATAATGCATTTTTGAATTCTTTTTCTTCTTAACTGGTTAAATGTTCTTATATCATAATATGTTTTTATTAAGATTTGTGGCTATGAAAATAACCGTTTTTATGAAGCATCATTTAAATTTACTAATTATGCTGAAGTGATCCCCTCTTGGTTCTTCTGTTCTTACTTTCTGAAATAAAGAGGAAAATAACTTCAAAAAAAAAACATAACGCAAGCTGAAATTCAGTTCGAGAAATGAATTTACTATGAAAGTTTTACATAAGTTCACATATTCATATACTGTATCGGACAGAACGAGTGCAACCAAATAATGCTAATTTAGTTTCTTTATATAAAAGTGCTGCATTTTTTCAATTTAGAGAAATAACTATGTAACTGTTTAGACACAAAGTTCTTCAAGTTATATTCATCACAAAGTTCATTATTTGTTAAAGGAAATTTATTAAATTAATCAAAAGTATTAAAAAAAGTTAATTTCCTTCTGGACAAAACAAGTGCAACTCGACAAAATGTTGACCAAGCTGTATTTCGCTATCAGTATTTTGTGGCGAATCCTTTGTTGTCGATCACAGCCTTGCATCTTCGAGGCATAGATTCGATCGGGTGATCAATGAAACTTTGTGGAATCGCTGCCCAGGCATTTTGGATTTGATTAAACAGTTGATCCTTATTACGAACACCTTCACGATTAATTCTGCGGTTGACGATCTCCCACAGGTTCTCGATAGAGTTGAGATCTGGAGATTGAGGCGGCCAATCCATCACCGATAGGTGGTTGTCTTGAAACCACTGCTTGACTACTTTTGCAGTGTGTTTCGGATCGTTGTCTTGCTGAAAAACCCATTTTATTGGCATATTCCATTCAGCATGAGGTAACATAACATCTTTCAGGATATTTTTATACATGAAACGGTCCATTATTCCATCGTTTTGATGTATTGGACCTAGACCGTTAGCAGAAAAACACCCGCAGACCATTACATTGCCTCCACCATGCTTCACGGTGTTATGGCAGTAACGTAAATCGAGGCGTTTTCCGGCCGGTCGACTTACACGGCAAATGCCATCGCTCCCAATGATGTTGAACTTCGATTCATCACTGAACAGGACAGTTCGCCATTTCTGCACATTCCAGTCAATATGAGATGTAGCAAACAGGAGTCTTTTCTTTTGGTTTTTTAGTGAAATCAGCGGTTTCTTTGCAGGGCGTCGAGAAAACGATCCGGCTTCAACAGCACGTCGTCTGATTGTTCGGTCCGATACAGGCAGCTCTAATTGCTTTTGTATCTCGACTGATGATATCTAGGGATTCTTCTTGACGGATCTGACGATCATAGAATCCTCTCTAGAAGTGGTGGAACGCGGTCTTCCGCCTTTGTTATCTGTTGCCAACTTTTCCGTAGAACGATATTTGGAACATATTCTTGATACGGTCCATTTTTTCACGCGATATTTATCACAAATACTTTTTTGTGACATTCCACTTACGTAATTGCCAATAATTTCTTTCTTTGTTCCAATCCAAGACTGTCGGGAGCCATTTTTGCACTTGAAGTCATAAAAATAATAAAAATAAATAATCACGCTTCTCAAGGCTTACCGTGTTACATTTACCTTGTGATGATACAATAATGCTCTGTGGAACACAACGTCTTGGTTGGATGTGGACTGTATTGATGTAATGAAACACTTGTTGTATTTCACTTCTTGTATTGATGTTCTTCAATAAAACACTTTGATAAAACTCGCTTCGATAAACTGTCTTGATAATACTGACTGATTGACTTCCATATACTGACTGAATTACATGTCGATTTACATGTCTCTTATATAGTAAAATGAACCTGTGTGAACCTGTTCTTGAAGATTCTAGATGCTTCTTTTCGATGCTTCTGGATGCGTCTGGATGCTTCTGAATGTTTCTGGATACTTCTGGATGCTACTGAATGCTTCCAAATGCTTCTTCTGGAAACTTCTGGAAGCTTCTGCATGCTTCTGGAAACTTCTGGATACTTCCTTTAATTATTAAAAAACTTCCGTGACGTTGACACGGACCAGACTTAAGAAAATAAAACAAACCAAAAAAGTTGCACTTGTTTTGTCTGCTGCAAAATGGCACTTGTCAACGAAATTCTGCCTGTGTGCTGTCACCTGTCAGCTGATTGCTTATGTCATGGCATGCTATGACTCCAGACTCCTGAACTGTTTGCTGTGGTAGTATAGTTCATTTTATTTTTAAGACATTAGGAACTAATGTCTTAAAAACAAAATGAACTATACTACCACAGAATTACTACTACTAAATTAAAATTAGGAACACTTTTTAGCATTGTTCGATGTTGGTTGCAAATGTTTTGTCTTATACTGTATATGTGAACTTGTTTAAAACTTCCATAGAAATTAATAAATAAGTTCACATGTCAATATTATTAATTTTTGAATTTTATAAAACATCAACTAACCAATATGAATAAAATATAGTAAATTTTTTATTTAAAAAACATTACTAACTTAAAAAAAACTCTTACATATGATTTATATTTACAACAAGCCCTCTAGACGTCTTATCAAATCTTTTTTTGAACCAATAACACTCTTTTTACGAGCTTTCAGCTCATTTCTAAGCTGGTAAATAGTTAATGCTTGAGGAATAAGTTGAGTAATAACTTGATTGCATTCATTTTTTGCTGTGTGTTTATTCAACGAACATGCATCTGTAAATCTTTTGCTACATATTTTGCATTTAACATTTATTATGAATAAAATATCTTCTGTCAAATATTTCTTCTGGACACAATCTAAAATTGAAACAGACTCGATGCAAACTTGACATAAAAGCTCAGATTGTATTGAACGTGAACAGTTACAGCATTCTTTGTCTGTAACAGGTTTACGAGGTCGAAAATGAGATTGATACATGGATGGTATTGGAAAATGATAAGGCAAGTAAAAATTTCGTACATAGCTAGACCGTATCAGTTGATACCATTTACCTCTTTCGTCTTGTTTTGTAGATCTGTTGCTACAAGTTTTTATTCTTGTTTAATGGATGAATGTTTGGATTCTTTTCCTTGCATAGAAAGAATCCCATAACCAACTCCATAACCCTTGAAAATTTCTTCCGCATGAAATGGAACAACATAACCAATAGTCCAAACGGTACTGTTGCAGTTTAGAGGGAAAAAAAGCGCAAATAATAAAAAATATCTTTGACAGGCAGCAGTAACACTTTCAACATAATTTTCATCAACAACATCTACAATGTTAATTATACTTCCGACATCTCGAAGTGCAGTAAATATCTGCGCTAGAACTAGTCTTATAACTTTTTTTCTGTTCTGATTCTTTATTATGTTTCAAAACGTCAACTAAGCGATAACCATATTAGGCAATAGATATCGCTTGTGCACTAATAATCCTGACAGATTGAGTCTTCAATCTTTGAAATGAATAAATATAACAATATGATATTTTGATACAAAAATTATAATAAAAAAACCAATATGCAAAATTACTTATAATAATTTTAAATTTGTTTACTATAGATATAACTTACCGATTATCTTCCACAAGGTAATGTTCTTCATACATTTTACCAATAAAATATAAGCCAATGCCAAAAATAGAATCAGAAGAATGCTTAGCTAGTGCTTTTAGGATTTTACAAAACTCAAAAAATCGGTTTCGTCTTGTTGCTTCAAAATATAATACATTTAGGCAATGTGTCCAATTGTTTATTTCTAAATGTAGGGGGCCTGGTTTTATTCTGTCTGAAAATATACCAATTCTTGATTCACCTAATTGACGCAATCCATTCTCAGCCATAAAATTCAGAGACTTTAGATGTTTGGCATTTTTTGACAACTCATTTGAAAAACCATTTTGAAACTGTTGTAACATGGTAAGATCATTTTTTCGACAAGTGTTATCAGAAATCTTCCATTTCTTGTCAGAATTTGAATATCCAATTGATCCGTCTATAAAAGTAAGTTCACTTTTGTGAACATTGCAGAAAGGGGATGGGTAGGTAGCACTTGTTGGAAGCACATTTGCTGCCCAACACAACCAGGATGTATCACCAGCAGGAACAAAGGAAAATGTTACTTTTTCGTTGTTTATATAAAAAAGATTACCTTTAATTAACTCCATTTCCTCACTATGCTGTCTCCATAAGTTTGCATTTAAATCTTTTTCAGCAGCTGTTAACATATGAAGGGGAAAGTGGAATTCACGACTACGAATACGACTTCCATAGTTTCATAATGACATTGTAGCTATAGTCATTGTTTCTTTTTTTGACTCAGGTGCGCTATCATCAGAAAACTCAACAACAAAATTATTTATGTTCCCATTAAACCACCTAAGTTTATCTTTCATTGTTTTTACCTTCAAATTTAGATCAGCAATCATTGTGACTAATGCTGTCACTGTACGCGAAACACCTCCTTTTATAAAATGAATATCTCCAATATTGAGATTGTTAACAAAAGTTTCAATAGCTCTATCAGAAATACTTGATGTTTTCAATAAAATGTTATGTTCTCCGTAAGATATTATATTACTTTCATTATTGTGTTCAGTGAAAGAATTATTTTGTATTTTACACAGCATGGTATACTTTCTCCTTGACATATAATTTAAATATTTTGTTAGAACTGCTTTTCGTAAACAAGTGTCACTTTTTATATGAACATCTGATATTTTATCAAAAAAATTTTCAAGAAACTTCCCTCTTTTATAAGAAAGTATCAAGTTTTCCAACTCAGATATTGTAGCAATACTTTTTAAATAATCCCATGCACCATTAATTGATCCATTTCTTCCAGCATGAACATATTCAAGAACATTTTTTGTTTCTCCACGACGTCTATAACGAGTTGAATTTGATGAATCATTAATCATTAGGGTGTTTCATATTTTATCAATTTTTGAAAATAAACTCGCGAATCGATTTATAAATTGACCATTTATATGAAAATAAGTTTGAACAAAAAAAAGTATGTTTGTACAATTTTTAGGGTCCCCGCCAGTTCGATTTTGGGCAAAAATGTTGGGTGTTTTAAACGCCTGGCGGGGACCTTAAAATTTATCCTATAAAAGTTTTTATTCTTTTAAATAATATATGTTGGATTGGATATTAATTACATAAAAGGAGCATGTTGAAAAAATTAAGATACGCCTCCGAGTTATTAATATTTACAAAAACCTATTTTATAACTCGGAGGCGTATTTTATAACTCGGAGGCGTATCTTAATTTTTTCAACATGCTCCTTTTATGTAATTAATATCCAATCCAACATATATTATTTAAGAGAATAAAAAATTTTATAGGATAAATTTAAGGTCCCCGCCAGGCGTTTAAAACACCCAACATTTTTGCCCAAAATCGAACTGGCGGGGACCCTAAAAATTGTACAAACATACTTTTTTTTGTTCAAACTTATTTTCATATAAATGGTCAATTTATAAATCGATTCGCGAGTTTAATTTCAAAAATTGATAAAATATGGAACACCCTATTAATCATATCAAAGCTTGTACAATTACTTTTACAACATATACATTCTGATAACTGATGTCGTAAATATATATGCAATTTATTAAAAAACAGTGATTTCTATGTCTGTTTTGCTTAAAACTACTATTTAACTGTAATTTAGACATATAGTTGTAAACTGGAATTTAAGATCCAATTGAAATTTATCTTTAAGTAATAACATTGATATTTAAAAAAACCGTCATTTAATCTAAAAAAAAGCTTTGGGAGTTTTTAAGGCAAAAAAAAATCGCCATTTCGCTTCCTTTTTACTTTACAAAAAAATAGTTGGTCGTATGAAAAAAAAGTATTGTGAAAGTTCCAGTCACAATTTGTTTACTATATCCAATCAGACCTTTTTTCAAAGTTGTCGTTTTTTAGGATCTATAGACTTTATTGAAAAAAAGGGTTTCGGGGTTGTTAAAAGTTGATAAAATTTCACGGAGTAAGTTGGCTCATAGCATTTACTATGAAAAATATATATATATATATTTTTATAAAACTAATTTTTTTTTTTTGATTTTTAAAAATAATGAAAAAACTTACTCTTACAAAAAAATTAAAAAAAAATATTTTTTTTAAGATTTTTTTTTACAGATAAAAAGCGGGATACTGTTTTGGCTGTTATACGCACTAATATTTGGTACCGGCTAAAATTGATATTAAATTTTTGGCTTAAATTTGTTGCCAAAATTAATAGTAAAAAAATTTCTAATAATTTTGCACTTAATAGTACATTATTAATCATTTTTATAGCTTGCGCCAACTTACCCCGTGGTGGGGTAAGTTGGCGCAAACTATAAAAAAGGGCCCGGGATGGCCCCAAGAATTTTTTTTTGTAAATGAATGCAAGTTACCCAAATTCATACTCTTTGAGGTTACACTTTAATATTTTCAAAAAAATGTGCTGTTAGGGCTACAGAGCTTATAGAGTAAAAACCGAGCCAACTAGGCCGGGTCATCCCTAATATAAAATAAATTATATTTTATATTAGGGGAGAGCCGGGTAATATAAATAAATGATAATTCCTTGTATAACTGATAACTCCTTGTATAGGCAAGTAGAAAAATATTTTATTTATTACTTTAATATGAAAAAAATAAACCAATGTAGGTAGGTGAAAAAAAAAGTTAACAATTTATTATCAAGGAAAAATATGTAATATCAGTTAAAAATAACATTTTATACGTTAAACTTGAGCTGTTTTTAAGATACAACTTCAGATGTCAATGTCTTCTAATAGTTGTTTCTCTACTAACATAACAATTAGTGCTTCTAAGTTTTCTTGACATAAACTGGGACGAAGACGGGACTTTATAATCTTAAGTTTGCTAAATATCATCTCGCAGTTAACTTTAGTTACAGACAAAGTAAAAAAATATTCATATGCCGTGCATAAATTACTGTATGCAGAAACATCCATGTTTAGAGAATATAATATTTTATATACACAAATTAAACAGCTCAGCTTACTGTGGATTTCATTAAATTCGGATAATTTTCATTTATTTGTATTATCTGAAATCAATGAACAAATTAAATATAAATTAACTCAAGCAAAACAAAGTTAATTTAAATTTGACTTACAAAAAACATCAGAGATCATACTTTCTCCATCATTAGCTTCTTCTGATGATTCATCATTAGACTTCTCACTGTTGGTAATAGTTTTTGTACCGTGTTTTAATTAGGTCAGCTATATGTGTTAAAGTGTAGTAAGAGTGTTCGCGTGTGTGTATGGCAAAACATACATCTCAAACTATTTTGTCGGCATAAAACGTCAGATCTGTTTTCTTTAGCCGTGTTTTATCAATTTTCGATATTACGTTCTCAGATGTTAAAGTGCCTATATCTACATGCATTTGTGTGTATTGGCTGTTGGGTGGCGGCCGATACAATAACAATAT
Source organism: Hydra vulgaris (assembly GCF_038396675.1). Taxonomy (NCBI): domain Eukaryota; kingdom Metazoa; phylum Cnidaria; class Hydrozoa; order Anthoathecata; family Hydridae; genus Hydra; species Hydra vulgaris. The sequence continues at coordinate 60,064,596 of NC_088931.1, read as the reverse complement.
TACAGTAAGTATTAATAGCTAAATATACTTATTAAGGAGATTTAGCAACGAGACGTCATTTGACAACGGCGTTGCGTTATTAACGCGTCTTTTGACTAAGACCATTTAGCATTTGTTGTGCAACACGCGCTCAAAAATCGTAAACAAATATGGCAGCCAACTACAGTTTGAAATCCGTACGAGATTTAGTTTTTTTTAGCCTTTGCTACGCCGAGGATTTAATAGATGATGAAGAATTTTTAATTTTAAATGAGTTAAACGAGTCTCATGAATTATATCCATATTGAAAATATGACAGGTTTGATATCAACACTTGGGATGATGAACAATGTCAAGTTGATTTTCTTTTCAAGAAGAACGATCTCGTCACCTTAGTTGCTGTTTTTGGCATACCAGAAAAAATTATAACCTCGCAGAGAACTATATGCAGTGATCTAGAAGGGCTTTGTGTTTGGCTGAAACGACTTGCTTTTCCGTGTAGATACACGGATATGGAGCCTCATGGCCTACTATAACTACACGGCCGGGTTTGTTGGTTTTTACGGAAAAAAATAGGAGGCCAGTTTTATTTGCTGTAATAAACGATATCTTTAAACAGAAGGCTTTGTTTTTCTTGTTATATATAATATTTTTTGATTATATATGATTTTTATTATGAGTTTAGTTATGAGGAACTTATTAATTTTGATGTTTTAAATAAGATTTTAATTAAGTAACAATATAAATACAATATTTAAGTTAGACACATTTATAACAGCTTGTCGCTTTTGAGATATGATTATTTTTATTGTGCTTCAAAAATATAAGAATTACTTTTATTTTCAAACCTAGAATTCTTAATACAATGCCAAACAAGTGTGCAGTGATATACTGTTGCAGTGGATACAAAAGTAAATCATCAAATACAAATGTAAATACTCTAAAATTGACTTCAGAAACAACAGTTTATAACAAAGAAAATAGTGTTTTTGCGTTTCCTGATGCTCTTAAAAGACCTGAGTTAAGAAAAAAATGGATTAAGTTTGTTAATAGAAAAAATTAGTTTCCTACAGAACATTCAGGTGTTTGTAGTGCACACTTTGATCCAAAATTTCTAAAGCACGGTGTTAGAAGGACTCTTATTTATGATCTTCATCCGATACCAACTATTTATTCAAATGATGCAATAAAAAAAATTCCACCTTCTCTGTTATTATTTATTCCAAGTCCATCAAGAAAATCTCCAACTAGATGTGTCACAAGCATTCAAGATGAATCAGATATTTTTATGGAAAAAGATTCTATCAAAGACCTAGAAATGTTAAATTCATCTTCAAGTCCTGTTGGCTTTATTTTTCAAAAATATGACTCCCATGTTTTATATTATCGTATTTTTAATGTGGCATCTATTGATAATGCTCCCTGTATTGAATCAATACAAGTCGATTCTACTTTGCATGTAAAGTTGCATCACAATGGATGTCAAATTCCTCTTCCAAAGTGGTTTAAGCAAAACCAATATTTACTTAAAAATATTAGCATATTAGAAAACCTTGCATCATATATGCGTATTTTTGTTGCAGAAAAAAAAAATACTATTTTAGATGAAATTCATAGTATCCAATATTATAAACCAAAAGGCAGGAAACCATATTCATCTGAAGTTCTTCGTTTTTCATTATTACAACGCTATACTTCAAAGCAAGCATACATTCAATTACAAGAAAAAATACCTTTACCGTCATTGTCAGTTTTAAAAAAATTAGCTGCTGGAGAAATTGAACCCTTAAAAGCTGTTAAGTTGCTTTTGGAGGAAGGAAAAGTAGACCCAGACTGTATTTTAATGTTGGATGAAATGTATTTACAGAAATGTAGTATAGTAGCGGTAAATATGTTGGTTTGGATAAAAATGGTAACTTTTTCAAAAGTATCCTTGTTTTTATGGTTGTGAGTTTAAAAAAATCTATCCCTTATGTCAGAAAGTCTTGTCCAAAAACAAAAATAAATGGAGATACAGTTTTCCTTAAAATTAAAGAAAGTTTGTCTGTTTTGAAATTAGCAGGATTTAATGTACGTTCAATAGTTGCAGACAATCATTCGACAAATGTATCAGGATATGGACAGTTGACTAAATGCTTCGGAACTGGTAAATCTGAAGAAGATCATTTTATTGTGTACGAAGAAAAAAAAATTTACCTTATGTATGATAGTGGTGATCTCTAAAAAAATATTTGAAATAATCTACTTAATTCTAAGCGATTTATATTTCCTGTTTTCCATTTCGATGGACTTTATGATCCTATATAAAAATTTGTTTGTTCTGAATGTGAAGTGTTATTAAATCATGAGAAGGTCACCATTTGTGTTAAGTATACAAATTTGCTCTCTAGAGTGGGGCTTCAATTACCTGGGAAACATCTTGCATCATATATATCCCATTGCTTTGCTAAACTAGATTTAGCTCAAGAAAATTTATTTTTAAATGCTGATAATATCAGGTATGCTGCATGAAAGCTCCTGAATCTTGGAAGAGGAGGGATCTTCATGTGTCCGCAGCATTTTAATAATGCTATAATATTTATTAATAATATAATTATAAACATATACTTTAACAACAAGCAAATAATTATCAATGATGGAAAAAGAAAAGACGAGATTGTTGCTTTTAAATCAAAGAGAACAAAAAGAAAGCATAATGATTAATCTATTTCTTGTTGTTAATTTCACAGTATTTTAAAATTTATTGTGATTTTATGAATGTTTATATTACTTTAAATAAAAAAGAATTTTAAACAGTTGTTTATTTGTTTTAACAATTTATATTTTTATTATTCCAGCATTTTCTATTAAAACTCAATAATTACAAAAAAAAAAAAAAACTGGCCTCCTAATTTTTTCCGTAAAAACCAACAAACCCGGCCGTGTATTTATAGTAGGCAATGGGTGCCTTTATTTGGAAGAAACCCTAGAGAGATATGCCTTATTTTTAATAAAGTAATTGATTTCATGTTCGAAACCCACCGTCATAGACTTTTGATTGGAATCAACCAATCCTCCAACCTAAAAAATTAAAGAAAGAATACTGCGATGCTATACACCAAAAAGGATCTCCATTAAATAATTATTTTGGATTTATTGACGGTACAGTTCGAGGGATTGCTAGACTTCAAATAGATCAAAGAGTTTTTTATAATGGCCATAAAAAAAACATGCTCTCAAATATCAAAGTTTGGTATTGTCTAACGGTTTGATAGGCACATACGAAGGAAGAAAACACGATGCTACTATGTTGTATGAGTCTGGATTGTCAGTTCAATTGCAAAACCATGCTTGGTTCAATAGACAACCTTTGTGTATCCTATCCATTAAGTGTACATTTGCAAGCACCATTTCGTGGTGCAAACATAACACCAGGCCAGCATGCTTATAATAAAGCTATGAGTGAAGTTCCTATTTCAGTTTAATGGCTATTTGGACTAATTGCTAACTACTTTAAGTTTGTAGATTTTCAAGAAATGCAGAAAGTTGACTTAAGCGCAGTTGGGAAAATATATGTTATACGTGTATTGTTACAAAATGCTCATACATGTTTGTATGGAAATATAGTATCAGAATATTTTAGTTATCAACCTCCAACATTACAAGAATATTTTAATAGAATAACCAGCTTATTGCAGTTATTGCTTATTGCAAGAATAACCAGCTTATTGCAGTTTTTATTTCGAACATGTTAACAAAAATGTATAATATATTAGCTTAACAAAAACAGCTTTTTAAAATATAAAAACTAATATAAACAGTGTGTATTTTGAATACTTATTACAAACTAATATAAACAGAGTGTTTTGAACACTTTAAAGTTAATATAACCAGTGAGTATGAAAACTTTATTGAGCCATCATGGCAAGTATTTGTTGCAATATCGCGTTGTGTTGCTGTTGTTGCATATCAAACTGTTGCCTTAAAAGTTCTTGTCCATGAGCAATTTGCTCTCTCTCTAGTCTTTTCTTTTCTTTATCGTATTCTAACTTTTCTTACAGAAACACAAGTGTGTCTGAACCGCTTCTTCGATTTATAGTTTTTTTTTTTAATTACATTATCTTCATCGTTTCGTTTTCGAGTTTCGCTAAATCTTTCCATGGCCTTTGTTCGCATTTCTACTGCCTTATTTTTTTCAATTTCATTTACATGTTTTTTCTGTTGAGACTCATCTTCATTTTTTTTTCTGTGTCTGTAAAAATATTATACAAATCTTCTATTAAACTTTCTGATTCGGTAGGATTGTCACCTCCAAGTCCTGATGCTAATTTGGCTTTGCTAGCTTTTGCATTATACTTTTTTAACGAAATCATAAATCTTTCACGTACACCTCAAGGTGTTGCGACACATGGAAAAATATCAAGAGTATTAATCTCATTTACAACAGAAGACCACCCTTGTCCACGCTCTCTACTTCCTTGTTTGTGCAAAATAACTCCATTTCCAGCTATTTCTCTTAAGATAAGAGAAATAGCTGGAAATGGAGTTCTTTTGCACTTCCAGCTATTCCTGCATGGATAGCCTAAAAAGTTAAACAAAGCTTAGCTTAATAAAAAAAACGTTGAAAAATAAATATATTATACACAGCTAATGTTTTTAAAAGTGAAAAATTATAAAACAGTTCTTAAAATGTTTATTTTTTAATATTTGAATTATAAAACTTACTTTTTTTCCATAAAAAACTCTGCCATTTTAAGCGTTCTGTAATCAACGTGAAAACGAATCGTTAGAGGTTGAGAACGGAACGTATAAATTCAATACGCGTTATATTACTAGTTACCAGGCTACTTTAAGGGTTTTCACTGAGAAAACAAACGCGCGCGTCCTATTTGCTAAATCTCCATATTGACAACAATGCCAACACACTAAGCTGATAACTGAATAATATAACACTATATAAAGAATCATATGCATATTATATGATTATTGATTATAGCCGATATGAAACTAAAATAATAGACTAGACTGCATGATAAACAGCCAATTTACCATATCACAAATTTATAGTTTAAATTTAGAGCCGCTATATTGACCGACGCAGGTGGATTTTTCCGCTTTTCTTGACCAGTCCGCCCATGGTACCTTTAATTATATTTGTCGAATACAATGTCTAAAATGTCAATACAAGTACAATTTAATGTAATTCATAGACATAATCAATAAGTTCTTAGACATAATTTCATAATAATAATTTTTTTCTCATATTCTTAGACATAATAACATTTTTCTCATCTTTTTCTTAAATAAACTTATTGACTAAGAACATGAGAAAAATATAAAAATTTTAATTTATGTCATAATAATTTTTTAATTATTAAACTTATTATGTCTGTGATGAATAATAATTAGTCTAAGATGTCTGTGATGAATAATAATTAGTCTAAGATTAGTTGAGATTAGTTGCTAAGCTAGTTTTAAAAACTAATTATTTTGTAAATTATTATAAAAGCCCTTTAATTTAAGTCGACACATCGTTGACACAACACATCATTGACACGATACATCATTGACACAACACACCATCTCTATGCCAAGTTAATAATAAAAAAATAAAATTTGGTGCAAATATATTTATGAAAAACGTTTTTGCAGCAAGACAACTTTTCAAACCCTTACAGTAATTCAATAGGGCTAACGCGTTCCTTAATTACGTTTTTTCAACGGTGAAATAAAGTATTTTACTATCAGAGTCACAAAAAATGTCGATTAAACACTAATTTAAGCGTGATAAAATGTTAAATAAAAATGACCTAGTTTGCCGCTTTCTATAAGAAACATAGTAAAATACAAAATACAGTTCTTTAATAAGAAATGCTACAAAACCGCTCCATTATAGAACAATTCTTTTACCAGCGAAAAACTGAAAGAAAAATAAAAGAGTTTAGTTTAAGCATAAACTTAGGTTTGTATGTATGTATGTATGTATGTATGTATGTATGTATGTATGTATGTATGTATGTATGTATGTATGTATGTATGTATGTATGTATGTATGTATGTATGTATGAATGCATGTATGTATGTATGTATGTATGTATGTATGTATGTATGTATGTATGTATGTATGTATGTATGTATGTATGTATGAATGCATGTATGTATGTATGTATGTATGTATGTATGTATGTATGTATATATCCATATATGTATACATATTCTTAATAGTTTGGAGTTACATTATAAATATATTATGTGGGTCTGTAGTTTCGACTAATGTTACTTATTCAGAAAACTTGTCAATGTATAAGGTCACAACATTTGTATGAATACATTTAAGATGCTTATAAAATAAATTATCTATGTTGATTGAAAAGTATAGAGGCAAAATTAGATGCATATGATGTTTGGTGTTGTTATTAATGAAAAAGGTCTTGGTATCTTGATATCTACACAACAAAATCAAGCGCCACATGACATATAAAAAGAGTTAGTAATTTCAAATTTCGAACTATTTTTAATCTTATTTTAAAGATAATTAAAAAAAATGTTTTAATTTTTTCTGTGATAAAAACAGGTGACTGTATAAGCAATTGTGAGTGACCTTGCTCTCAGTTATTGTATGTTTTTATTTTATTTTATTATTATAGTTAAAATAAATACAAAAATAAATTTATATTAGATGTAATTTAACTAAATTATTTTGATATCATTATTTTACTCACAAATTATTAAATCAAAGTTTTTTTTGTTGTTGAATTAAAACAACCAAATTATAAAAAAAACAAAATGAAAAAAAACATTCATTTAATTCGATCACTTCTTGAGTTTGCTGTGCCAGTTTGGTCACAACATCAAAAAGAAGTAAATTAATACTATAGACAAGTATTTAATGTTATAAAGATTGATTTAAAAATATTTTGACTTCAAACAAAAAAGTATTCATAATTTAAAATACTTAAAAAAATTATCGAAATTACATAGATAACCTTTTACCAAACAGAAGCTTTTATTAAAGTATAAGATTGTCAGAAAAAGTTATTAGGTGAAAGTGTTATCAATGCTTTCTAAAATATGTATATACTCTAGCTATTTCAGTATGATGTTTTCAGTGATGTTTAACGCCATTCTTAAGACAAAAACATTTTCACAACCTTCTCTTAACTCAGACATTATTTAGATTTTAAGTGAACTTTTTTTTTTTATTATTATATTGACATTTGAGATTTATTAATTGGTGTTATACTTGTAAATAGTTAAGAAAAAAAATTAAATTATAAAATTGACATTATTACAAAGCTACCTTGCTAATTGAAGCAAGCGCAGGACCAAATCTTTGATGAGTTTGCAGCTGAGATTTTATCCAAGATGGCAATTTGTTTATCACTGAATTTCGTGAGTAACGCTGGTCTATCAAAATTATACTAGCATAATCGTTTTTATGACGAATTGAACGACCTAAATTTGCAAAAACATGTATACAAAAAATTTATGCAAAATTGCAAAACATTGAGAACTGATAAGGGAAAAAAAGATATATCGTAAATATATTGGGGTTAAAACTGTATTTGGAGGGTAATTATATAAAATTTACTTTGAACAACTCTGGGGTGCTTCTTCTGACTTTTTTTTTGCAACATTATTATCAGAACTGGGCACTACTAAAATATTTAGGCGCTAATGTTACCTCCCACACGTATGACCCAGAAACTAGAGAAGTTTTATATCAGAGAATGGTGGAATGCCTGAGTTGGTTGAATATTTAAAATGATTGACCTGAAAACCAATAAAAAAACTAATACTTTGAACTTTATATAAATTTTTAAAATTGTGTAATGTATACTGAGAATCAGGTTCAACTAGTTTATTTACTTGATCTAAAGGAGTGTAGATTCATTCTTAAGTTGAATATAGGCTAAATTAAACTATGTTTTTTTGTTAGAAAAAACTTTTCTAACTTTACATCCAAATGGAGAATCCACGTTTAGCAAACGTGTGGATTAAGCCTTACTAACACACAGCTCTGATTAGTATTATTATTAAATTTGTATTTACTATTGTTACTATTTTATATATATATATATGTATATGTACATTAGGGATGTAACTTTTTGGTAAATTTTTGGTATCTCCAGTTTCCAATATAAAAAACAGATGCACTTTGGTTTGAAAGTAACTGAAAGGTCATTGGTTTTATTTAATTTTTGAAAAAGGTCACCCACTATGACCCTTGATTACACACTGGCTCCCATATATCAGTGAATTTTTTTTTCTTTAAAAGTTTATCAACCTGGGTCTCAAAAGAACCAGAATTTTATAGTGATTTTAAAATTCATAATTTTTTCTACTGAAACATTAAAAAAAAAATATTGCAAACAAAATATTATGAAAAACGACCTTTTCAAGATTTAGTAAAAAATTGTTGTTTTTTAAAATTTTAAATTAAGACAACTCATTTTTATTTAAGACTATTATTATTTTTATTTAAGACCATTATTAATTCTGAAATCTCTATGAAATTCTGGTTCTTTTGAGACCCAGGTTGGTATACTTTTGAAGATAAAAAATTCACTGATATATGGAAGCCAGTGTGTAATCAAGGGTCATGGTGGGTGACCTTTTTAAAAAACTAAATAAAACCAATGACTTTTCAGTTACTCTCAAAGCAAAGTTCATCTGTTTTTTATATTGGAAACTGGAGATACTAAAAATATATATATATATATATTTTACTAGAGTTTATCCTAGGTGCTTTAATTATAACATTTCCGTTAGTAATTATTGGAATAAAAAATTTAAGACCTTAATTTGTCAATATTATAAATGTTGACAAATTTCTTGCATGAATTCTAAATGCCAACCATAGCTATTAGACATATTTAAAAAGCCATTATAAGTACCTTTATTGTACAAAGTTAAATTTTTTTTAACTCTTCCAGTGTAAATTATTTCTAAAGTTCATTTTTTATTTGCTCTAGCTATTTAAACAGCTGCTAAAATCTATGCATATCAATAGACCTGAATATTTATAACCAATCAATAGACCTGAATACTTCCTTTTAACCAATAGATTGTAACTTTTTTTGTTTAAATATATTATTTTCTGATTAGATTAATAATCACTTGTACCTAGCTTGTAAATGCATCGACATAGTATCTTTTTATTACCAATATACAAGTATGTCCAAATTTGCTCTATGCTGTCAACATTAGGCATTGTATCAGTTTCATAAAAAGATTTTTAATTTTCTTTGACATATATGCATACTCCCCTTCCTTATTTGCCTAATCGGTTTTTGTGAAAAATATTGTAATCAAGAGCATTGTTTAATAACATTTTATTAAACTATGTTTCACTAATAAAAAGTCTAATAAAAAATTTAAAAAATCTCTAGATAAGATGCGAAAATGTGATTATTTCAGATGCAAAGATTATTTCAGAAATAAATTCATGTTTACATTTTAATGTATCATTTATTTTATTTCACCAACATGGAAAAAACATTTTCATTACTTCATTATTCTGAATTTGTAGTTTTTTTATATTTGATGATAATCATCTTATTAACCCAATTTGTTTTGATTTAAAACAAATGATATATTTAAAAAATTTACTTATATATTAAAAGCTTTTTTTAAATTTTGCGTTTTTCAAATTACCTATCAGTAAGTTTTTGACTTTGTTTCCCAGTTTTTTGGTGATTGCTATACAGTGAATTTCACTACTTGATCATATCTGATACTGAAGAAGTAATCTTCATTCCTTTTTTTTTTTTTTCCAGTGTTCATTTGGCAACATTCTTTTCTTAAGAGTTTTGCTTTATTTTGTTTTGATTTAGTAAGGTTTGAATTGATTATACTAAAAAAAAATTAATGTCTTTTAATACTATACAGGTAGGTGGGCCCCAAAAACTCATGGACCACAAAAGCCACATGCTCACATTAGTACCTGTAACTCATAGATAAAACCTTATCAAGCAGCAAAATAGATTTTTTATTTGATAAGATAGTTTTTTGAAAAGAAACTATTAAAAATAACAAAATTAGCATAAATTTTTGAAAATTATACTAAAAACAATAAAAAAATTTTTTTTTCAATTTTATAACATTTTGACATTATAGTCCATAAATACTTGAAATTTTCATTTAAGTTTGCAAAGTAGTGTTTTTTGTAAAGATTTAAGTCATACTTTTACAAAAAAAACAAAAGAAAATAAATGTAAAAGACAGTTGCTAAAATATTTTATCTTAACTAAAGTAGTGTTTCTGTGTGGTCTTTGGGGTCCCTTACTAAAAAAAAAAATATATACATGGATCAAAAACTCAATATTAAAATGGAGTTTTACTTTTTTCTATTAACATTTATTTTTCTATGAACAATCAAGTAAATTTACTTTTTGACTGGTTATTTGTATAAAAAAAATTGAAATGATGCTCTATTAGTCTTTAAGACAATTTAAAAGTGTTTTTATACATCTTTGAAACTATTGACTCTTTAATAGTTGATCAACTAATTGACTAAGGATAATGGAGTTATCTCCTTATCACTGTAAGATCACTTTCTTGGTGTATCCTTCTAACTTCTAGTATCTTCATCACTTTCATGCTCAATAACAGTACGTTTGAGTGAGTTGTTGGTTACTGCAGCAGCTCAAAACATTATTGGTTTTTTTCCATCCACTTTACAAGATAACTTTCCACAGGCAGATTTTTGTACATTGTGGCAAGAAGAGCATTGCTGTAGCTTTATGGCATGGCACACACCTTCTCCACAGTTGCATTCATTTTTACACCATAAAAATGCTTCTTTTTATTTTTCTTTGTTCTATCTTTTTTCTTCCTTATCTTTTATTTCTTGATTTTTATTATCTTGAATTACATTCATTAAGTCCTACACATTTTTTCCATTCATTGATCCGTGAACCTGTGTTACCCTTGTAGTAAGTTTGGAAACTTTCGGCTTAACTTTCTGTACTGTCAGTAAGCCAGGAATTTCTTCATGTTGAATGCTTTTTTCGCTCAGCTCTTGAATAAGCTCTTGAATAAGCTCTTGAGAACGCTCAAACTTTTCTTTCCAATACTGAGCTGAATTTTTTCTTTTATCAGGAGATTTAATAGTATATCTTTTAGGAGATGTTGTACTGGGTGTAACACTTTTTGGAAAATCAATACATAAAGCAGCTCGTGCAAACTTGTCCTGTTGCATGTCATTGACGTTTAATGATGTGGAAGTTACTCCTACACATCTTGCAGCTTTGATTATAGGTTGTCTTGGGGCCCAGTTGTTCCAAATACGTCCTAAAATCATCATAAAAGCTTCTTTATTTAGTGAATTAAAATCAGTAAAAATGTTTTCTTTCATACCACGATACTCATGATGAAGGTTTTGTTGAGTTGGTCTAAAAGCTGTGTCACACCAGTGGTATCTGGTGGAGTTAAGAACATACGTATGTTTTTTGATTGTAAAAACTTTAAGACATCAAAATTAAAGCCTGAACAATACCCATCAGAAAGCAAAACTACTGGTCGTGCCACTTTTTATTCAGTAAGATATTCATCAAACTCTTTGTACATATCTAATAACGAATTGTGATCAGATACACCATGGTTGCAAGTTGTTATCAGAAGATGCGGAATATTTACCACAGCTTCCTTTGGAGCCATTTGATTAGTTACTCCAACGGTACCAAAGAGTACTTGACAGTCACAAAGGTTTCCTACAATTACAAAGAAAGATAATACATATCATCTATTCAATCCATATTATAAATATTTATCAAAAAAGTGATAAGGAATAACTACCTGAAAATGATACTAGAGGATGTATGGTGACACATTCACGGTTCTCTCTGATCATTTTACAACATGTTTCCCCTTTTGCAGCAAAAACAAGACCAGCAGGAGTACCATCAACACCAAAATTGATGAGCTGTGGTGTTTCGTCGTGATTGAATATTCTGCGTGTATCAATATTTCCAGACCAAACTACTGTCCCCTTTAGTGCTGCTTCAGTCATAATGCCAGTCTCAATTAATTCTTCTGCAAGAGCGTCTAAAGGCAACCATGAAAATCAATTAGTAACTCAGTTTTGGTAGAACTATTTTTCATGAATGTACAGTAGCAATACATAAACTAATAAAAAGGTGTAGCTCTGGGTTAAATTTTAAATGAAGCTAGTGTATACTATGAAATATAATAAAAAAATGTTTACTCATACCAAGGTGGAAACATGCCATTTCCCTCGTGCAATTGAGAGCTTTATTTATTGATACATTTCCTTGTCGCTTGAGTGCTAAGCTTGGATTCTTAGCTTTAAAGCGCACCCAAAACGATTTACCTAACCTGTGTTTAAAACAAAAATAAAAAATTAACTAAAAAAGCTTCTCTTACAAAGCTTCAACTCCTGAAACTACAAGCAATCTCTTTATATCTTCACATGTTGACTATTACTACCCTTTAAAATATATATATAAGAAACATAAATACTTGTTTTTTGTCAAAGCATTTTTTGCATTTGCAGATAATGCTATGAATTTTCTGTCACCTTACAATCTTTTATTTGTGTATTGTCTAACTTTCAGAACATTAAGGACAAGTTTTGTTAGTTCTGCTTTGTTTATGTCTTGCATTGCTTGATTTTTATTCTTAATGTATGAAACAATTGACAACTCTTCTTCCTCCAAGAGAATTGCACAGTACTGTCTTTCAAGACCATTGACTATTTTCCCATCAAGTCTATGGTTTATTGTTTCATGATCTTTAATAAGTGGATATTGTCTTGTTTTAATTGCAGCATGTCCTCTTACATTGTTTTCCCTACACCATTGAACACCAGCTTCAAGTTGTTTGTTTTTTTCTAATATAGCTTTTCTTTTAATTAGTGCTTCAGCATTAGAACTTGGATTTATTGACTTAATTTGCAAGCGAGTTTTGAATTTTTTGTTGCTGTTACTCATGTTTATTTATTTGCTTACAAATAAAATAATATCGCAAATTCACATACTGCAAACTGAACTAAAACTATCCTCTAAGCAGGAGCGTAAAATAAAATCTCTATATAAATTCATTATCATCAAAAAGATATTTACAACTACTACAAATTTACTTTAAATCATGAATTTTTGTAATATCACTTATATTTTTGTTAAAAATAATATAATTTATGTGGTTTTTGGGGTCCCAAGCACGTGGTTTTTGTAGCGCTTTAGGTACTTCCCTAAAATATAAGTTTGCCATCAAACTACCATATGATTTTAATATAACAAGCTATTTCAAAAAATTGGAAAGTTGCAACTAATTTTATAAAAGTTATAAACAATTTAAGCCATGCGGTTTTTGAGGTCCCCTACTAAAATATAGCAAAACTTTACTGAAAAAAAAAAGCAAACAAAAAATACCAAAATACTTCTAAACCCCTGAGAAGAACTTTTACCATATAAAAGCATATAAAAAAGCAAAATAAAGTTAAATTATTTGTTTTGTACAAAAGATACAGCAAAAGAAAAAATCATGTGGTTTTTGGGGCCCGTCTACCTGTAAATGATTTAACAAATTTCACTTTTATTAATTTGGTTCATTAAAATTTTTAAAGATAATAAAAAAAAGATAGCTTTTATCTTTTTGCTTTTTGATTTGCTTGTATTTTTACTTGATAATGTATTTAATATTAATATTTGAATAAATTTTATTGAAAATATTAATTACATTGTTTTTATCCTCATCAAATCCATTATCTTTATATTTATCTTTATAGATTATATTATATATAGATTATATTATCTTTATATTTATATACAAATTAATAAAAAAGAATCCAAAAATAATCTATTCTTCATAATCTAGCATCAGAAATAATAAATCTATTAAAAATCTATTATATTCTCACAGGTTATTATTTAATCATTAATCAGTGATATATATTTAACTGTTAAATGTCAACACTAAATATTTAAAAAATATTTAATAAGGAAAACCTTACGCAACAGGCTAAAACCAACTCTCAATCTAATCTACCAAGGTCCAAGAAAATTGGCCAAACTTTAATATTCATTATAACCTAACTTTTACCAGTCGCCAATTTTGATTTTGTTTACAATATTTATAACTATTTGCAGATTATGGTATGTTCAAAGCCATTAACTAGATCTAATACAGAGATTTATCTAGTTGGATTTGCTAATGATTCAATTAATAGGGCAAGGCTTCCATCAAGAAAGCAGACTTCACAGTATTTTTTTCACCAGTTAAAAATCTATTGCTAAACCATACATGAAAGTGCACACATCATTAAAACAGTTTCAGGTTTTAAGAAAAAACCTCTGAGACTGACAATGACACCATCATGACACCAAAATCTAAACAACCTCATCAAAAGAACATCATTATTTCACAAGATGCAGCAGCTCTTGATAGAATAAAAATTAGCAATCAAAATGTAGTCTTTTCTTTAGCTTCATTCTCATTTGCTGTTGGTCAAACTCCTGATAATCTATTATTGAATTGTTGATCAATTTGATGTAGCAGAATAAAATATAGAGATAATGTAATGGCAAAGTTGAAGGACAGTTTTAGTGACATGTTTATGGTGAAATATTACCTTGAGGCATCCATCTGGTGGAACCTGGAGCAATTCATCAAATTAATTGGATGTCCAAGGCAATCAATTCATTAAACTTATTCCTCTTCTGGCCTCAAATTTGACTGATCATGAGGCAAATATATTAAGTTTGTTTAACATATTATTCTGTTTTGTGTAAAAACCTAACCATGTTTTGCAGCATCACCATCCAAGCACTAATTAAAAACCTTAAGTGCTTTGAAAAATTCAGTCATATAAATTAACCTTCATACATGAGGGCTTGGTCAATTTGATCAGAAATAACATCGAAGAGAGTCTTGAGATGAAGGAGAGCAATATAGAACAAAGAGAAAGGCGATAGAGTGAAATAGTGCTAAACAAAAGCACATAAGAGAATAGTCGGTGAATTCAAACCTAGTTTCCTGACAAATGAATGATTTCTTATAAAATTTAAATTATTCATGGTCATGGAAACCATGAAATTATTTTATCTTATCATGGAATAAGTCATGGAGTACCTTAATTTTGATTAAAAGTCATGGAAAAATCAAGGAACTTTTTAAAATGATCTTTAATTATTGACCATATTCACCTTTAGGTGCTTCTGATTTCTCAGTTTGATCTCTTTAAAACTATTATCTTATACTTCTTCATCATCAGGATCCCCAAATCATCGTACCTCTTACAACTACCTTAAAGCTGACTGAGGCATTAAATCTAGAGTATACATGATGTCATACATGAAAAAACAATTGAAACAACCACAAACATCTGATAATAAAAGTTTTGAAAGCCTAAAAAAGTAGATTACAGAGTCACTGTAATACCAGAATGAGAGTGGCTAATGATATGGTATCTGGATAGAATGCAACGGCACAATAAAAAAAGGTGAATACTTTGAACATTCAATTAAATATTTATCATTTGTATCTTTCTCAATTGTTCTTTTAATTTATTTACTTCTAAACACCTATAAATATTAATACTTGTAATGTATTTAAAATTTATATAAGCAAAATATATTTTATATATATTTTTATATATATTTTAACATAAAATTTATTATGAATTTCTTCGTTTTATTTTCGCATTATAAAAATGGGTTGGGTCAATTTTGGTCTTAATTGACTATTTTAGCAACCTTAGATCAACATTTATGCAACTCATGTTGAGTCAATTAAAACTCTATGTGAGAAAAAAATGTAATGAAAAAAGTATACATAAAAAAAAAAGAAATTTAAAGAAAAATTAAGGAAAAAAAAAGTTTTACAGCATATTGTCTGTTTAAATATTGTAAACGTTATTCAAAAAAAAGGTAAATTTTTATTTATGATTTAAGTTATTCTGTACTTTTCATTTATTATTACTATTTCAAAAACAAGTTTGAGATAAAAATTGAGGTTTAAAATAAAATTTCAGACACCATCGAAGCTTTATCTAGCAATAAGTCTGGGAAAAAGCAAATTATTTTGAAAATCTTTAATGCAGTTCTAAAAATTTTTTATGTCATTTTATATATAGTAGTTAAGCAATTTTCTTTTAAAAAATTCAATAAAAATAAAAAAGTAAAAAATTAAAATAAACATAAGAATAATATTTTTTTTAAATACTACAAAATATGAAATTATAACCTATAGACTGGTTAACTGCTTTCATGCATATATTTTCAAGATGCTCTTTTCCAGCAGTTGGCTGTAAAAAAAAAGAGGATTTTTTAAAATATAAACCAATTAAAAACAGAAAATTAACAAAATAAAACTATTAAAATATTTTACACTTATTGTGCGGCTAAGAAACTGCATTTTTTCCTTCAACTCTGGTGAATTTACATTTGGGTAAGGTAGACCAATCATTACTATGCATCTAAACAAATATAAACTAAAGGTAAAAATAAACTTTTTTTTTTTTTTGACGATTAACTACTATTTTATATTTAATTTATTAATAGTTATTTAACTATGTTTATTAATTAATTACTGTCTACTATTAATTAATTACTATTCATTCCATTCAACTGAACTCCAGTATCCAACACCAGTGAATGATACAAAAAAACTAGCAACAGTAACTTATACAAGATAAAATTTAACAACTATTAATATTGATCTGCTTGTTGATTGCTTACATATTTAATGAGACTGAATTTGAAGTCTAAATGTAAAATTATACATACTGAAAATACCAACATTAAACAAAAGCACACAAAACGAAATAGTTGAGATGGCAGAACTATCCTAAATAGACTATGAAAGTGATTTTAGTATCATTTTATACTTGGATCTGAAGTAATTGTATTAGCATAATATAGTACTAATAAAGCTAATTCAAATATTTCAACCAAAAAATGGTAAAAAATACTATATAGTTTATTAGTGATATAACACTTCAAGTCAGCTGTGCCAGCCAGTAGTCTCTATTATGCTTGAAATAGTTTAGAAGACGACTAAGGACTAATTACTAAGTTGGTTCCTGAAAATTGTAACTTTTATGTATATTGAACACTCAAAGCCATTGTAGATGATTTTACTTAAGAGCAGATGCATCAGTTAAAACTGCATGTATATAATTAAGATTTTATTAAAATGTACAAGATTTTTTATGATTTTATAACAGACTTTAACACATCTTCCAACATCTGTGATTAGTACATTTAAGATTTGTGTCCTACAGGAACTTAAACTCTATTTTTCTCAAAGAGTGTGGTGACTAAATGTGGTTAAAATTACTAAAATAAACTTGACAAAAATTTTGTTTTGCACAGATTAAACAATTTCAAAGCAAAACTTATTAATATCCTTATAATCAAATAACTGAATTTTATTCGAAATTGTAAATTACTTATAAATTAAATTGAGTAAAACAAGTATAAATGTGTGTAATTATATCATATCCTTTGCAGGTTATTCAGATTGATTGTCTGTTACAGCATTCTCTATTAGATCAATAGTCATTTTAGCTATTAATAATTGCCTATAAAAATTCTTAATTATTTACATTTTAAGTTAATTAAATTTTTGCTTTATTCAATTTGACTTAAAGTTTCTATTTTAAGTCTTTAGAAATTAAAATCAGAATTATATTATATTAAAATAAATTTAGAAATTACACCCAAATTTATGGTGTTAAGCACATGTTTATTTAGATTTTGTCCTATAGTATTTATGCATACATACACACAGACACACACAGACACATATATATATATATATATTTATATATAACTATGACTGAATGTTTAGATAAGCACTCTGACGTCATACTAAAATACCTTATAGCCTGCTGCTGCAAGCAAGTTTAATAGTAAGTTTTTGTTTAAATAAAGCAAAGATTTTGTTTAAATTTATTATTACAAAAGTAAAAAAAAAAATTAATTAAATTAATTATCTTTTTTTTATTATTTTAATTAATTTAAAGAAATTAATTTTTTTAATTAAATTAATTAAAATTTACCACCACTAGGAACTATATACTATAAAAATAACTACATAATGTTATATACATATATATACACACACACACACACACACACACACACACACACACACACACACACACACACACATATATATATATACATGACTTTAGTGTTCGCAGATAAGAGTGTATTAAAATAAACTCTTACTTGTATAATAATATGAAATAATCAAATAATATGAATTTACTTTATACAAATAATATTTTAAACTGTTTTAACAATTTTAATTTTTTAGTTTAATTCGATTGCTCATTCAATAACGCATTCAATCATTTGATTGCTCATTCAATAACGCATTCGATAACACCAGTTAATTTATAACTGTTTTTAACTAAATTGAAAAAAATTGTGCATAATTTTATGAGCTGATGATGCTGATAATATCCATTAATCATTATGCAACCATAATCCATCAAAAATTTCTTATAATAAATTATTATTTGTAATCAGAGAATTGATATTATTTATTGTTTTCTTATATATATATATATATATATATATATATATATATATATATATATATATATATATATATATATATATATATATATATATATATATATATATATATATATATATATTTATATGAATTTATTTATATTTATTGAATCTTTTATTAATTTTTCACAATCACTTATTTCACCTACTATTGCAATAACTTTTGTTAATTTGCATATATTACGGTTCCTTCTAGGACACCATTTGTGACATTGTATCATATAAGCTTGATTTTAATAAGAACAATTATTTGTTTTCTCCCAAAGAAAAACAATCATAATCAATTTAATATACTTGATTTTATAACATAAGGGGTCGTCTATAAATTATGTCACGCTTAAGGGGAGGGGTGACCCAACATTTTTTTTTTTAAATATAGAGAAGACTTTCTTTTAATTAAAAGAGTATCTGATCAAACCAAAACCCTCAGTTGATATATCTAAATATTGATTGTAAAATCAACTACGCTTAAATCTTACTTAGTCAATGTGTACACTCCGATAACGGAGTAGTTACAGCCTGTTAACAGACTGTTACGGCTGTAACAGTCTATGTGCAGTGCACGTTCTGCGTTTTGGTTTTATACGGTAAGAACTTTATTTAGTTAGTGTACAAAAAGTGTGCAGCAACAAAAAGACATTAAAAAAACATTGCATTAATTGTGCATTAATTCTAAGCATTAATTAAAAAAATGTGCACTAATTCTGAAAATGTCAAAAACTGCGTGACATAATTTATGGACAACCCCTAAACCAATAACTTCAAAAGTAGTCTTTCATGTTCAACAGTACTTGAGACATTTTCTGCAATCCATATATAGAACATTAATTTATTTTTCCATTTATAAACAAAAGACATTAGAATATCCATATATTTCACCAACTTTGTTATACACAAAAATTGTTTTTAAACAAATATATATATATATATATATATTAATATATATACAAATGTATTAATATACTACATAAAATAATAACTCTTACCGACCCAGATCATCAGAAAAATTTATTCCTTCACTCATTTTTCCACCAACCACACTAAGAAGAACTGCCCCACCAGACTGTGATTTCTATATAAATATATTGAATTTGATTTCTATATAAACATACTTAACATTTCATTTATCTTGTTTTGATATATTTAAAAGTGTTCATATAAATTCCATATTCATATATACATTTAATTATTTATAAAATTATATATAAATTATAGGGGAAACTGGGGTATAATGGGGTACTTAAGAAAAAGTCGTCAAACAACTGGAAAAATAATTATAATGAAAATATTTTTTTTTATATTGACAAAAAACAATGCAAACTTTTATCTGACAAAATTAAAAAAAAAAAAATTTAACATTTGAAAATCTTTGAAAAAAAACCATATGTTATTGTTACATTGTATACCTCATTTTGCCCCATGGTAGGCGCAAAATGAGGTATACAATGTAACAACAACATATGCTGCTAAAAGCAGATATTTGGTTTGTAGTTACAATTGGGTGACTAGTACTTACAGATGGATGGCTGACAGAAGTACAGAGATGGCTAGTGCCAGCCATGTCACATGTATTAGCAACAGTGTTTGTTTTAATGAAATTAATATTTAATTATTATAATTAATTTCTGCTGCTCAATAAAGTTATTAGTTTCAATAATATATTAGCTTCAGTATTTGTAACAATAAAGTTAATACTTTCTGCTGCCAGAAAGTCTGCTTTAGAAAAAACATTTTTATTAACTAACCATATGCCTGCTTTTTAAAAACCGTTTATGGGATTGTCATTATGCAATAAGAAGGCAAACACAGAAGAATTACACCATTCTCTCTCACAATGCTAATCAATTAAATACTTCTAGTGTGAGATTAATGTCCATCTAATATGTGTAGAATTGGAGAGCTTATTTTGGCCTCTGAATATTGAATAAATTTTCTTAACCAAACAGTAAAAATTATTTTTGTATGCACCCGCTTAAGTGACATTCAGCTCAGGCACCTGGCAGTGCCCCATCCATTAATTCTGGTTCATTTGTTTAAGAAGAAAAATCATCATGGGCAGCATGTACCTAAATAATGATAAATCAAATAAAAAGAGATTAAATGGTTATGTGAAACTGAAGCAAACAGCATCAAAGTCAATAAGCAATATGATTAATCCAGATGGCTCAGTATCAAACTCTAGAACAGACATTAGCAATATTTTTATTTTATATTTTAAATCTGTATTAGTAGAGGAATCAAATGAAGTAATGGCGCCACATTTTGAGAATTGTACATCTGCAAATATAATGATTCCAATACTGTCCATTAAAGATATTAGTAAACCTCTATTCAACTTAGACATTACCAAAGCTCCAGGGGTCGATGGAGTTCACCCTTGGCACTAAAAGTATGTCACTTAAAATTTTCCAAGCCACTTTTTATGATACTCTTAATGTAACAGTGTCTCATGTGACACTGTTACATTGAGAGTATCATAAAAAGTTTATGTAGTAAATTAATACCCAGTTTCCTTGACTTCAATTCCATGTAAGGTTTTGGAGAGAATTATAAAAGACACAGTCATGAATCATCTCTACTTAAACAAACTCATAGCCAAACAATAACACAGATTTGTTCACAATAAAGGTTGTGCTACTAATTTATTGGAAACATTAGATGAAGTCACGACAATACTCTTGAAAAAACAGTAGACTGATGTAGTTTTCTTAGATTTTGCCAAGCCATTCGAAAACCACAAAAACCACAAGCTTATGGTATAAATGGAAAATTATTAAAGTGGATATTAAACTTTCTATAAAACAGGCAACAACGTGTTGTGCTTAGAGACAGCATTTCAAATTGGGCCAATCTCACCAGCAGCGTACCACAAAGAAGTGTGCTTGGACCATTGATGTTTATAATCTACATAAACAATCTTTCAAATGTCTTAAATTATTATTCCTGTAAGCTTTATGCTGATGACAGTAAATTAATAGCAAAGATATCAAATGAAGAAGATTCCCAAAAATTGCAAAGAGAAATAAATGCAATTGTAATTTGGACAGAAACTTGGCTCATAAAACTGAATGTTGATAAATGTAAAGTTATGCATTTTGGGTATGGTAACTACAGTAAGTTACAAGAGTTGTCAATCACTGGAATAATTTGGACGATTTGACAGTGTTTTATCCTTATCTCGTAGTCGAAAAAGAATTTTATGGTAAAAAAAAGTCTCTAAATCTACTATCTTATAGCCTGCTGCAAGTGAGTGTTACTACATTAACTATCTTACAGCCTGCTGCTACAAAGAAGTGCCGCTACATAGACTGAGAGTTTAGTTTGGGCAAGCAATCTATCATTTGAAAAAGAAAAAAAATTTAAGTTTTTAAACTTTTTCTGGTCTGGTTTATTAGCGCTCTCTTTAAAACTACAGTTTATGGAAGAAACTTTATAACTACCATGACTATATATATATATATATATATATATATATATATATATATATATATATATATACATATATATATATATATAGTCATGTTGTTTATATATATATATATATATATATATATATATATATATATATATATATATATATATATATATATATATATATATATATATATATATATATATATATATATATATATATATATATATATATATATATATATATATATATATATATGTATATATTAGGGTTATGCCATTTTTTCAACCCCATACCCCTGTACTGTAGTTTGATGAACTTTTACCTAAAAAGCACAAAATAAACTATTATTTGCATACCTTTTGAAAAAAGTTCACCCCACATTGAAAAATTGATTTTGACATAAGTAATACTATGTATTCCTAGTAGCACAAGACGTGTTTATAACGTCTAAAACACGTATTAAAGCGCATTAATACATATTTTAGACGTTTAAAATACGCCTTGTGCCTAATGGGTTATACTGGTAACTTACTTTATAATTTAAAAAATAACTAAAAGAATAAAAGAAACCTCCAAGATACTAATTCAAAGTAATAACTAATAACAAGGTCACTAATTAATAATAATAATCACAAAAAAATATGTTAATCTTGGTCTCAAAGATATTATCTAAAAATTTTGCAAATATTATTATAATAATTATAAAACTAAAGGCATTTTAACATAAAATAAAATTTTTTTTTGAGTTTTAAATAGATGAAATATTATTCTCTTTGAAATTTCTTTAAATTGACATACTTTGAAGAAATAGTTTTTCAAACTATTTCTTCAAAAGTATGTCAATTTAAAGAAATTTCAAGGAGAATAATATTTTATCTATCTAAAACCCCCCAAAAAAATTTGTAACACTGGATGGTAAGTCATTTTGATTCACATTTAAATACCACGTTGTCAACCAGTTCTTGTTTTTCTCTGCATTCTTGAACAGCTGACAAGCTTCACTGTATTATCTGTATCATACACAGTGCTATACAACATACTGTATTACTTGCTGTGGTATCAAAGTTCATTCCTATAAATATAGTTTCAAGAGTTACATATAATTTTGTTAAAAGCACTATTTTTTGTCTTTTAGTTAATGACAAAATGAATATGATAACAGTTTTCAGTAATAAAACCTTCATCATCTGACTTATCTGATACTATGTTACTTACAAATTCTTAAATCTGCAATTCTACATTTTCAAGTTTCTTTTAACAGCCCTTTTTACTTTTGTCAGTTTTTTTTTATGCATACTTTGATTGCTTGAGACTTTTGATACGCATCAACAAATTCATATATATATATATATATATATATATATATATATATATATATATATATATATATATATATATATATATATATATATATATATATATATTTATATATAGATAGATATTTATATATAAATATATATATATATATATATATATATATATATATATATATATATATATATATATACATATATATATATATACATACATACATACATACATACAACAACAAAAAAATGACTTTGCTTCAGCATTGTTTTCCTTCTCTTTTCTGTGCATTTTCTGCTTTTTGAGTAGCAGTGGCAATCATTTTTTTTTCCTCTAGCCAATTTCTTTGCAGTTTGTTTGTCTGACTTTTGCTTTTTTGTTGCTTGTTCAGCTTCATCGAAAGCTATGGCAACTGCTGAAGTCATATTGTAATTAGCTAGTAGCTTTATTCTCTCATCTTTTTGAACTTTTTTTATTAAGAGTTAGTGTCAATTCATCTCTGAGCATATTTAATATTGTTTTATTTATATCTTATCCAACTTGTTGAATGGCATTATTCAAAGTATCAAAGCTTTTCTTTGATACTTTAAACTACTGTTATAATAAACATTCTTGACAATACCTTTGCACCAGTCTATCATAATATGTTGGCTTTTATAAAATGCTTGATAAGGTAAATAACTGCTGAAAACATCACAAGTCAAGATTGTCGTCATTTGCTTTTCATTTGATGGTGCTAGCTTTTTAGGATTTTTGTTCTTTTTCTACAAATAATTTCAACTTTGCCTTGATCAAATTGCAAACCAGACTCATCACAATTTAATATATGAAACAACTTATTGCCTAAATTATGTTTATTATTTGCTGCTGCTAATTTTTAAACCAATTGTCAATTATAGCTGGCTGTGTAGCCACTGCTTTAATAGCTCGCGTGCAACTTACTTTTCTTGGGCAAATTTCTTTATAATATTTATTCATAAAACTGAAGTAGCGATTTCTAGCCAGTTTGCTGTCTAAATAAACTAGTTTGATTTGATTCTTTTAAATAATTTTCAACAACAATCAATACATCTTTTCTATTCAAGCCTATTCATTTTTTTTATTCAAGCCTATTCATTTTCTATTCATTTTTTTTTTTAATTAAGATAATCTACATAAAATTCTGCACAAAATAGTGTTTTTTAATTTTTTGTTACAAATCAAAGTTATACTTTTCTATTTTTTTGTTAATTTAGTTGTAATAGATTTCAAATTGAAATCTTTCAAGATTAAAATAGTTCATATAATGTTTTTTTTACTTTATTCGATTTGTCTTGTTTAGATGTTTATTAACTTAAAAAAATATTTCATAAATTCATTAAAATAAGCGAGTTATGAAACTACGATTTTTATAAGCTAATTTTTAAAATTCATCATTTTGTTGTAATGTGTAACACACAAAACACATTAGCGACACATTAATCTGAGATTTTTTTTTTTTTAACTATTATTACTTTTATTCAAATTGGTTTTAAAATATACATAAATATTACGGTTTCTGTAAATTAAGTACTCTTTTATTTTTTATTTTTTGTTCTTTATTTAAATATTACTTTATTACAAATTGTTATATATTTTATTTTCATATTTTTCAATACATACTTTGTATAATATACGTAGATAGTGTGGCTCTCGTAAATACGGGCTCTTTAATTAATTAATTTATTTTTTGTTTTTCTTTTTTACTTTTCTTTCAGTTTTTCTTGTTTATTTGATAATTACTTTTAACATGAATATTGTTCTTAAAGCATTTCTTAACCTAATTATTATTTATTCTTACATTTATAATTTTCAATAAGTAATTTGTAAAGTATAAATAAATTCCACACACAAAACACATTTAGTGTGTGGAACCAGGCTTTCTTTTTTTATGTTGTTTATAAATATATTTATTAGATAAATATTTATTATTTTATAAAATAAAATTGATTGATATGATTCCTTTTGCAATCACTTCAATCTTTTAATAAAGATACTTAAGATATAAAGATACTTAACTTTATCATATTTGTATATTCAGATAACACTTGATCACATAGCATGGCAGACTTTGGTTCTCGAAACACCTGTTAAAAAGAAAAATATTTGAAACACAAATTTAAAATAAAAAAATAAAACTAATCATCCTACAATTTATTATTTTTTCTATTCTAATTTTTTTAAATAACCATATTTTTTACCACTTATACCCATATATACTATCCTTATATTTCACCCTTATTTAAATATATAAATATATACATAAATATATATATATATATATATATAAATATATATGTATAAATGTATATACATATATATATATATATATATATATTCCAGCCGTAATTATTATTCTTATTTTCCAACATTAATAAATATTAATTCCAACATTACTATCTTCATTAACAAAATATATGTAAAAAATACGCAATTATTATTTTAGAAAATTTACCTTTTTTTTGCTATCAATTTTATTAAATAATGAAGTATTAATCCATCGTTTGTAAACAAATTCTTCATATTCGTATGAAGGAAAAAAACAAACAATGCCACCAGGAACAACAGAACAAATATTAACTAACAAACGACCTAGCTCATCAATCTACAAAACATAAAACCTGCATAACTCAAATTATAACTTTATCAGTCACATGATTATATTCAAATCAAATTAAAAAAAAATACCAAATCAAAATTGTTTCTACTCTGGTAAGTAAAACTCATGTCTATTGAAGAAGGACCTTTTTGTAAAGCTAACACAAGTAAATTACTTGATGGAATTACATGACCTAAAGGTACATTAGTACTTTTAATATATTAATACATTTTCAATTAATTTTTATCAATAATTGGAGATACAAACATATAATTACACAACACTAACCACATGAAAACTCTGTAATTCGTGATGAAGGAATACCAGAGGTGTAAAACAATAAGTCTTTAATCTCACCAACCTGAAAAACAAAGTTTTTCCAACAAAAATAGTTTACCAAAAACTTAAATAATATTAAATATTTTAACTTATTACACTTATTGCATGTAAATTAAAAACCATAACTTACTGGTGCCATAGTTCCACCTGCCAAAATGAGAGATTTACAATCTTTTATTATGTCATTAAAGTGTACTGCTGGATTAAGCATGAGAAACTTAATAGAAGATTTATTGGGAACTTCTAAATATAAAAGTTTTTTTTTTCAAATCTTATAAAAGCTATTTCAATCACTGAATATTGAAACACCATTGCCTCAAAAAATTATCTAACGTTAATATTTCCACCAATATGAATTATAAATCACTTATGAACTTTAACTAATAGTATATTTTTTAATTCAATTTGCAAAAAACGTTTTCTTTGGAAATATATCTACCAGACTATTAAATCATTTCAATGAGGCAAATATCTACACTTGCCTCATTGAAATGAGACAATATAGATATTTGCCTTGAAACCTTCAATGTTTTTTGTTACTGTTGTTGTTACTACTGTTACTGCTTTTTGATTCTTTAATGTTCCAAATAAATTTAATGTTTTTAAATTTAATGTTCCAAGCTTCTAAAACAAAATCTACATGTTTTTTTTTCTCTGGGAGTTGGAGACAAATTGATACTTCACAAGACAATTACTGTAGACTTTTTTAGACATTTAAAACATTAAAAATTATTTAGTTGGATGCTATTCATTTAGAGGACAAAAAAAAAGAATGCAACTTTTAAAGTTGCGAAGCAAATGGTTAGGAAAAATAAAAATGTTGTTGGAGAAAACTGTATTAAAGTACAAGATTAAAAAAACAAATTACAATTGAAATTAAGGTAAAAACAAAGTGGATTGCTCATTTGGAAAAATTACTAAATGAAGAAATTAATTCAAAAAAAAAAAGAGAATAAAATAAATAGTGAGGAAAAACAAAGTTTATTAGTTTCAGTATCTAAGAGTTAAAATTGAATCAGCTTGTGGAGCAGAAGGTGCAATTAGGACAAAAGTAAAAATGGGGAATAAAGATTAATAGTGTCAACCACCAACCTTTATTCAAATATAGACAAATAAATGTGTGATGTGACTCTAAAAGATAATAAATGAAGTGAATCTTAGACAGCAATTGGAAATTGTGAGTGTATCTGTGATAGGGTGCATCATGGAAGATTATAGTCTTTGGGGATACAGAGTGTAAAGATGCAGATGATTGGGTATCTGCATATAGAGAATTAGTATTCTCAGAAGAAAAAAGTAGAAAAAGATTTGACAACTTGAGTTATGCAGATTGAAAAAACTTCAGTTGTATGTATGAATGTATGTATGTATGTATGTATGTATGTATGTATGTATGTATGTATGTATGTATGTATGTATGTATGTATGTATGTATGTATGTGTGTATGTATGCATATGCAAACAAACATACATAGCAAAAACAAGCAAAATTTATTATTAAACTGTTATCACTTATATTATGTAAGGAATTTAAAACAAACAAAAAACTCATACTGCTTTTAGTCACCAAGATTCTTCCATCTTTGTCAGAATGTATGTATGTATGTGTGTATGTATGCATATGCAAACAAACATACATAGCAAAAACAAGCAAAATTTATTATTAAACTGTTATCACTTATATTATGTAAGGAATTTAAAACAAACAAAAAACTCATACTGCTTTTAGTCACCAAGATTCTTCCATCTTTGTCAGAATTAGTGAGAGCATACAAAAATGACTCAGCATACATGAACTGAGAAGTTTGCAAAACCTCAACATTTTCTTCACTATGTGTTGTAACATACTCTGTTTGGTATTTTTCAACAAATCCATTTAACTATAAACCAAGAAGATAAAGAAGTTGTAACAGAATAGAGTTTAACAAACACAAATTTATTCTTAATAAATAATAATTAAATAAATAATAGTTAAATAAAAGAAAATAACTTATTAATATCAAAACTATAAATAATAATAATATAAAAATTATTATTATATATTAATGATTGTTTTGATATCCACATATAAATGTATAATATAATAATAATATAATATAAATTATAATGACAATAAATATAATGGCATACCTTTTTTGCTATTGAACTTTGCTCGCAGTATTTATGAATCTAATAATATTTAGCTTTTTAAAATAATATAAAAATAAATAATTTCTTTAAATGATACTATTATTATTGAAAAGTATATTTTTAGCTTAAAATCATTTTAACAAATTTTAACATTGTTATTTATATTTTCAGTTTGATAAAAAAAATATAGTAGTAAATTGATAAAAAGTATAAATAAACAATAAATATTTAAATGATATTTTATAATTAAAAATTGTAAAATAAATGGTAATATTTATTATACATTTATTTTATTAAGAATTTTTTAACTTTTTTTTTAATTTCTAATTACTATTATTATGTATACTTATTATACAAACAACATACCTTAAATAAATTTACATTGTCTATTTTTGCAGAATAAATAAAATCATTAATAGTTGACAAATATTCTAAAATAAAAAAATATTAGATTTTAATCAATAAAGGTTTAATTGAACTTAGAAATAGTAGCATTTCACTACCACTAAGAAACCTACAAGATTCTCATTAGTTTAAACTACCCTATTGAGAAAATCTCATCTAACTAAAGAAAAGCTAAAGGCAACCATCTAAAGACATTATAACTAACAATAGAATTGACATTCACTTCATTAAAAATTTCACACTTCCTTTTTAAATAAGATTTTTTTTTTTGTGAGGCTAATAATGTGCTTCGAGAAGTCCTTACAGTCTTATTACAGAGCACCACAGAAAGCATTTTACTAGGAAGTTCTTGTTATCTTATTACAGAGCATCGCAGAAAGCATTTTACTAGGAAGTTTGTGCCTTTTTTCTAAACATAAAGTATTCTCTTTAGGGCCTCTAGCTAAAAGAGAGAGAGAGAAAAAAAACTCGTTCCTGCATTGATTGAATTAATTCCATGGGTATCTCATGAAATACTTAAAGTGTTAAATAGATCATACATAAAGTATTAAATTAAGATGCATAAAGTATTAAATTTATCAAATTTTATTTTTTAATAAACTATTCTCCAACAAGGCTGCAAGCAATCAATATTTAAGATGCGAGTTACTAGAAAGTAAAGAAGTCGCTTAAAGACCAAGGAAACAGTTTACATGAACCTTTTAAAAATTTAAAGACAGGAAAGAATGCTAAACTAAAATTGTTCTAAAAAAATCTAGATTATTAAAAGTTTTTAAAGAAAGAGCTACAGCAATTTGATGCAACTTTGCTGAACAAGAAGCTATGCAATATTGTGTTTTTGGTTGGTTGAACAAGAGATGATTGATTGTTTGAGCAAGGATTGTGGTGGTATTCGTAGAAAAATAAAAATAAAAACTAACAACAATAAGAATAATAAGACTTTAGTACAATGAGAACAAAAATAAAACTATCCTTATATTATATCCATCAAGGACAACACATCATCAAAGTCATTTTCTGCAATTGAAAAGGAATGATCTAATAATTTTGAAAATTTTCCTATATATACCATATATAGAAGGCTTATAAAAAGACTAGCATGCCAGACTTTGTCAAAAGCTTTTACTATGTCAAGCAACCTTGCCTCACTTCTTCCATCTAATGCTCCATTCAATATTTTAATTATATCATTTGTAGAACAAAAGGATCAAAATACATATTGTCAGAGTAAATCTGATCAAAGATAAGACATTTAAAACTTTAAATTAAAGCACTTGCTAATAATGGTAAGAAAAGTGAATAACAGTTACAGGGATAAGAGCAGTTTCCTGAATTTTTAAAAATTGAAACTAGAGCCATTTTTGAAATCTCCTGAAAACATGAAGCACTGAAAAGTATTTTTAACAACAGAAGCTTGTAATTTTAATGTAAAATGTTTGAAATTTAAAAAATTTAAAACCAATGGATTTTGATATTTATTTTAACTTACATTAAAATATCAAAATTATCAAATTTAAATATCAAAGACATCAAAATTGATATCTTTGATAGCTAAAATCAAAGGTATCAATTTTGAGAATAAAAAACTAATGTTTTGTTCTCAAAATGTCACATTGGTGAAACTTTTGTAAAAGCTGTGTATATGTATAATTTTATAACAATAATCATTTTGATAGCAATTGACACTTGTATATATAAATATATATATACAGTGCTGTGGCTAGTTGTTTGAAGGCCCCCCTTCCCAAAACCTATTAATATTTTTTTTTTCTCCCAATTTCTTAAATTTTTCAAAAAAAAAGTTATAAATAACTTAGAGCTCAAAAAGAAAAAAATTTGCTAACAACTATAATAAGAGACAAAATTTGCTAACAATTTTAATAAGAGATAAATGATACTAAAAAAGTATGAATTTTTTATGATATAAAGATAATACCTTCTGTTTGTGATTCAATATGTTCTAAAAAAATAAATTAAATCTAAAAAATATTCATGTTTTACTATTTAAAGTAACAATTTATGCAAGCTAATATATGGTAATTTTGCCATTGAAAACACATAAAACATATTTTACCTTTAAGTACTTTTAAAAGGGAGTTAAAAACAAAAATTATTTGTTTAAGGTACATCAAGTTTATGGCCTTCAGTCCTTTGCTACAAAATTTGTTTAAAAATACAACATAAGCATTGTGGTTACTGTAATTTTCATTCAAATTTATTGCTACCATAGTAATATTATTTTTTTAAAACTATAAATATTTTACTTTAAATATTTATAAATATTTTACTTGTCATTATAGTTTAACCTTCTTTTAGTTTATCCTAAAATTTTTTCATTTAATGCTTTTTGCACTGTATTTTGACTACACTGCGACCATTTTCTATAGACACATGTAGAATTTATCAGATTTACAGTGTTACAGTGGTAATAAAACTGTTCTAACGGTACTTTTGAATAAGTATATGTAGGAAAACAATGATCCATTATGCACCTGATTATTAATCAGGTGCATAAAGGTTGTCTTGATTATATTAAAATAATTAAATTTTTAATATTCATGTGGCAATTTTCTATAGAGGCACTAAAGTTCTTACGAGTTTTGACAAACAATTTTCTATAGGTCAAAATAGGTCAAACATTAGCTTATCATTGAGACAAAGTTCCAAATCGAGAAATTGCTAGAAGATTGAAGAGATCAGATCACATTATCCGTAATTTCTTGAAAAATCCAACAGATTATTCAACAAGAGGAAACCAAAGAAATCTAAGGTTTTAGGCCATGAAAAACGCAGAATTGTTCGACTCGCATCAAATTCATCAAAAAGTTTGAAAACAATAAAGTCAGATTTGGGTTTAAATAATTGCAAGGAGACAATTATGAAAGGTCTTAAAGACAGCCCACACATTGTACGATTAAAAATGAATAAAGCACTAAATTTGAAGCCCGTTCACAAACAGAAACAGATGGAATTGGCCCATGATAACATGACATGCGATTGGGAATAAGTAAGAAGTTTTAGATTAAATTCTCATAAATACGTAATATATCTAAATAGCTGAATATTTTTTGTTTTCAACACCAGGTGATTTTTTCGGACAAGAAAAAGTTTAATCTTGATGGGCCTGATGGTTTTAGTAGCTACTGGCGTGATTTGAGGAGAGAACCCAAATATTTTTTGACAAGGAATTTCGGAGGTGGATCTTTGATGGTTTGGCTTGGGTTTTGTGCAACAGGAAAGTTAAATTTAGCATTTACATCTTGCAAAATGAAAAGTTCTGAATACATTGATGTGCTAAAATTATGTTTGATTCCATTTAAAAATAAATACCGACGCAAAAAGTTTGTTTTTTAACAAGACAACGCCACCATTCACACTAGTAACGAGACTAAAGCTTGGTTTGAAGCTAAAAAAATAAACAAATCTGGTGGCCTGCTTGCAGTCCAGATTTGAATCCTGTTGAAAACATCTAGGGAATCATTGTAAAACGTATCTATGCTGACCAGAAGCAATATAACTCTGTGACAGAGCTAAAAGTAGCGGTATCAGAATGCTGGGAGGATATGGAGCCAAAAGTGCTGGAAAACTTGGTGGGAAGTATGCCAAAACAAATTTATCAAGTAATTTAGCGCAAAGGAGGTCCAATCGAGTACTAAAAATTTGATGAAAACATTTTTTTTGATAGTTTTGTTAAAAAAATGTAAACTGCGTCTATAGAAAATAGTCAGCTATCTTTTGAATTTAATTCATTTATGATTAACCTCTTTTCAAATTTGATATTATTTTTTGATAATTTTCATTATTTTTTGATACTTTATTTATAATTTATTGAAATACACTATAAAAAAGAAGTTAAGTGCGCTTTTAAGACATAATCCACATGCGCCTATAGAAAATGGTCGCAGTGTATTATATTTTGTGCTGTATTTATAAACATAAATACTTTAAAACAAAATATAGCAATATAGTGTTGATTTTCATAAATAAAGTACATACAAATACTTATCTTTATAATGTTTTAATTGGTTAATCGATGATGCAATCTTAAAAAAAATTGTTTATGAAACATTTAATTCATTCATTTAAAGTATTGAAAAAAGAAACAAGAAAAATGTAACAGCTTTAGTCACCAACAAATGTGTAACAAATGTTTAAACAATAAATATTGGAAAAGAACAATATATATATAACAATAATAATTTTAAAGTAAATATATGTAAATATATGCTAATATATTTACATATATACTTTTAAATTTTAAAACAATTTTAAAGAAATGTTTATTAAATTTTAAAGAACAACTAAACAAATCTTATCACTAAAGAAAACATACTTGATTCTGTCGGATTTCAATGCTATGTATGTTGTTGATAGTTTCAATCAGATTATGTGCTTCATCAATTATAACAACACAATCTTTTATATTAATACCAACAGATTCTCTAGTTCCTCTGTGTAACAATGTCTGATATGGCAAAACTACTAACTGAAAGAAATGAAAACTTTTAGAAAAACTAAAAAATGAAAACTTTCAGAAAGTAATAAAAACCTTTAAAACAGAACAAATAAAACACAATCAATAAAAAAATTAACACTAATAATTTTTTTTATACTATTTTCCAATCTAAAACAGTTTTCCAAATGCAACAATAAGACATGGATATAAGCTGGTTATAAAAAACTTTTACTTAATATAATTTTATATATAACATAATATTTAATCTTCATCTAAAGTCAAACTTTAAAAACTTTAACAACTTGTATTTCAATTTCGATATTAGGATGCATTCATTGCTTTTAAGCAATTAATACTTTTCAATAAAAAACTAAACAAAGCAAGTAAGGTAAAAAAAAAAACACAGTGAACCTGTGCCTTTGGTATAGTTTGCCTTGTTCCGTAATATGGACATATATTCAGGTCTTTTCCAAGTTTAACAATTTGCTCTATGTCTTGAACTTCCATCTACATTTGAAAAAATTTTAATGTTGAATCAAATGTTTTTTTAATTTTTAAATTTTTGATTTTTCAATTTTTAAAGTAACAAAAATCATTCTTTTCAAAACAAGACTTACATTATTTAAGTTTTTAGTTTTTAGGAATTAAAAAAAATAGTTAAAGAGGAAAAAACGGTTGTTAGATTATTGATAAATTATACAAGTCAATTATATCAGCATATAAGTCAAATATATAAGATTTTTTTTTTTTTTTAATAATTTTATTGCCTACATTGATGAGAGTCTATAATAACACATTTCCTGGTACAAACTCCATTAAATATATAAACATAAATTTTTTTGTATTTTTTGATAACATTTCTTAGTTAAAATATTGTCAGGATCAAGCTTCTCAAACATAGAACTGACACTAATCAGTTGTCTCAGAATTATTTTAAACAATCAGAATAAAATCTGTCAAAAAGTGTTTAAAATATGCATAATTAGCTTTTGAGAAGTATTTAATGTTTTATTTTATTATATATATAGTTATTAACATATAATTTATGTAAACAAAACGTTAAACCATTATTATATGGGTAACGCTCATATAGCATTAAGTGTTGTATGCTGGGCTAATAAAAGCCAATGCAAGTTAATTCCGATAAAAAGCAGTATAGAATTAATAGCTGTTAAATATATATATATATATTTTGGGTTTGATTCTAAATTAAATGATGTCTGAATCATGTATGTTTTTTAGGCAGGGCCTTGTTTTAAAACCAAACTAGTTACAACCTAATTACAATAATAGAGAGAGAGAAAAAACAGTGCTGGTTAACACTGTATGTTTATGGCTACAAAAAGCAATTTGAAACCAGTTATCAAAATCAGTAATTCAAAATTCAGTTATCAAAATCAGTAATTTTGGTGAAAAATGGATTTTAATCTAAAAATGAGTAAAACAAATTTATAAGGTGAAATATCAGATAAATAAAAGCTAAAATGAACCCATCAAATTACTGCAGTTAAAGCAACTGTGAAAAAAACTAGTACTATCAATTTGTTATGACTTGATAGTTATTTTGTCAGTTGCTAGATTAATAAGGTTAGAATGCAATATTATTAAAGGATGTATTCCTTCATGCATGGATGAAAATTTAAATATACCAACAAAAGCAAGAGGATTAGGGCACATTGAAAACATTTTTTCTAAATTAGGAATATTTTTGAATGAGCTACAAGTTGAACTTGCTTTTATATAAAATTTTGAACAATCATTCTAAATTACATAATAAATAAAACCTTAAACCATAAATATAAATAAATAACTTAAAAAAAACCTTAAACCATAAATATAAATCTTTTTAATAATTCAATCAATGATTATTTTTCATCGCTGTTCAGATATTTCACTAAAATCAGATGATCTTCTGAGTTTTTGTTTGTTAATTTTAGATTTCTCAATCCAATCGTTTAATTTTGATGTTCCACCCTTTTCAATGCACATAAATTTGTTTTGCAAAAAGTAGAAATGTTTTTTTGACAACACCTTTTATCTGCATCATATTCTCTTCAAAATGACTTTTGAATATGGAGTTGTATTATAGGAGTTACTTTATTAAGTTTATTTCCATTTCCAAGGACAATAAAACAATAAGCACAAATAAAAGTTTTGTTTCATTTTGACAAAAAATATGTTTTATATGAATTGGTCTTTTAATCTGTTTTGAATAGATAATATT
The DNA here is from genome assembly GCF_038396675.1 of Hydra vulgaris. Classification (NCBI taxonomy): domain Eukaryota; kingdom Metazoa; phylum Cnidaria; class Hydrozoa; order Anthoathecata; family Hydridae; genus Hydra; species Hydra vulgaris. Next base: position 60,029,196 of record NC_088931.1, on the reverse strand, counting down.
TTATGATGTAATCATAAAATGAACTTTTTATAGATATTTTAAATAATTAAACCTCAATTTTTTTTGTTTAAAAGTGAGGTTTTACAAATTATTTTAAAACACTTTAATTAACTCAATAATAATAATTTAAAAAAAGTTGAATAAACCAAAATGGCGGTCTCAGGAGAGCACAGTGCATGGTTCAGTGCATCAATTAATTTACAAAAAATATTATTTAAGGAATAATAATTTTGTTCTGCTTTCTTATTAGAACTAATGTTTCTTATTAGAACTAACTTAATTTTATTAAATTAACATACAGCAGATAAAGTTATGTCAGCATTATCCATATTATAACACTTATTTAAAGTTTTGTTTATGTAAATTTAACTATGTAAATATATCTGTGTGTATAAGTAAAATCAATAATTCAAAAATGTTCAGATGTATAATCTGTTGAGGTTTGTATCAGTTTGTAGCTTCTGAAAGAGTGAAAAAAATTCAGTGGAAGAAAACAAAATCTTGCAGTCAATTTAGCACATTGTGTTTTACTACAGTTTGGTAATTAAAATTTATGTTTAATTTTTCTTTTAATTTCTTTTTCAAATAAAAAAATTGTTTGAGAATTTATAAGTACCTTTATTGTTTTCTTTTTTTTTTTGTAAACATTTTATTACAATACTTTATCTATTAAGATCTATTGAAAAGAAATTACTGTGACATAATCTCTAAAATCGTGGACTTTTTTAGAGCTGTAATATGGACAACCATTTGATGTTTCCTCTTTCTTATGTTTTTTCTTTGGTTGATTTAAATCTTTTTTTCTTTCTAGAAAAATATAAAAACAAGAAAATGAGTAAGCAAAAAAAAAAAACTTAAAATGAAAATCTTTATTTAAGGTACATAAAACAAATGAAACAAAAACAAAAGAAAACTTCAGAGCTTCAAAAATTTCATTATCATGTTCTTAAAAAAAAGAGTTTAAAAATAGTGTTAAAAAAACTTCTTTTAATATGGACAATTGAAAAAATAATATGGTTCAATTTTTTTTTTAGTATTGTTGCCATGTTCCATGTTGGTAAAAGAAGAGATTTTTTTTTTTAAACATATTTGCTTCCAACAAGGCTGCAAGCAACCACTAATTAGAGTTTAAAGTCATTGGAAGAGAGAAGATGAAGATTGTAGAGCAAGCTAATGATTGACAGACAACTTAAAAGATTGCAAATTATATGAATCAGGAAAGCAAGGTTAAGGAAGCGAATTCCAAAGAACTGATGTTCGAGGAAAAAAACTAGACAAATAAGAGTTTTGGAGCACAGGAACAGTTAGAGAAAAAAGATGAGACTTAATTGAATGATGAGTAAAACGAGAATGAATTTTAGTAGATGGCACATGAGGCATTAGCTATTTAGAGCAGTGTCCATTATAGTATTTGTAGTAAAAAAAAAAGAGAAGCAACATTACAACGATGTGATAGTGGTTGGAGGTTGGCTGCAAGAGCAGATTCAACTATGTTTACAATGCGTTTTTGCAACTTGTCTAAAAGAGAAAGGGCATCATTATCAAGCTCTAATATCCCCTCCAAGCAATCAGAGTGTTGGGTTCTAATCATGACAAGAATAAATGGTAGTATCATCAGCGTACAATGCCACTTTAGATGTGAGAATATCTGGAAGATGGTTAATGTAAATTAAAAAGAGTATAGGGCAATGGATTGAACCTTAAGGAACCCCCGAAGTTACAGAATAAAAAAAAGAGTGCTGTCTATTGAGAACAACTTTTATACTACAATTGGAAAGGAAGGATTCGATAAGCTTAAAGATGTTACCAGATACTCCGTAAGAAAAAAGCTTATGGAGAAAACCAGTATGCCAAACTTTATCAAAAGCTTTAGAAATGTCAAGGGCAATGGCCTTAACCTCTCCACCTCTATCTAATGCACGATAAAACCTATCGGTTGTTACTGTTAGCAAATCAGCTGTAGAATGAGAAGATCAACACCCATATTGGTGATCAGAAAGTAAGTTATTAGATTCAAGATGAGAGATTAAGTGTTTGTTAATTAAAGACTCAAAAACCTTGCTCATGATAGGAAGATGACTAATAGGACAGTAGTTAGACAAATCAGATCATTCTCTAGAATTTTTGAAAATAGGGATAACAGATGCTTTTCAGCAGGCTTGAAAACAAGACTCTGATAAGCACTTGTTAAATAGTTTTGAAAGTATAGATGACAGCTCAGAAAAGCACTTCTGCAAGACTATAACAGGTATGTTGTCTGGGCCACAAGCTGTAGAAGAGTCTAAGCAGGAAATCATTTTAGATACAGAAGCTAGAGTGATACAAATGTCAACCAATGGATCAACCTGTTTGACGGCTAAATCAGGTAGAACGCAACTAGTGGAATCAAGAGATGATATTGATGAAAAATTCTTAGTAAACAATTCAGCTTTGTCTTTAGGTGAGGTGACAAAGTCTGAACCATACAAGAGAGATAAATTTTTGCACATTTTTTCATCTTATGTCTCCATGTAATTAAAGTATTTAACTTATATAATAAATATTATGTCTGATTTTTTATGAGTATATGTATATGTATTTGTATATGTAATTGGGTTGCGGTTGTGATTTTTACTCATGAGTTTTGTTATTCTATTTGCTTGTATAAATGATATTTTTGTAAATATATATGCCATTTTTGTTTCTTTTTAATTTCAAAAAATATATATTTTGTTTCAAAAATATATATATTTTGTTTCTTTTCAATTTCAAAAATATATTTAATTTTAAATTTCACTTATTTTTATTGATGTTTTTTCAATTTTTTTTTGCTCATATAGTATAGTCTGTGTTTTAATTAATTCTGAATCATTCTGCATCCTAATGGATATGTTTTATATTTGATTAAATTTTTATATATGTATCACAAAGTGTTCTTAATGATTCGGTCCATTGCCCCTGTCTTTAGAACCTTACAGTCTGCCTGTGAGTTTTAAAGTATACACCTTTTTTTTTTGGTTGTTGCAACTCTTCTGCACTTGGTTTAACTTTAAAAGTGTAAATTAATTTAAAATTATTTTAGTCAAAACTTCAGTGCACTTAAAAAAATCCAACAGGTTTCATCACATTGAAAATTTATCTTATCAATTACTGGTAGACTGATATCCAAATGAATTCAATTGCTCAAACATGGTGGAAAGTAATGCTGGTGTAAGTAAACATGGTGGAAAGTAATGAACTGTATGCAACTGCTTACGCATGGTGGATCATAATAGTGAAAGTATGGAGTTCATAGCTGCAATGGTGATGCTAAGTTCAGCAGAAAAAAATATCAAACATGACAATAGTAAAAGTATCAGTAAAGGTAACAATTTCTAAATACTTAAGAACTTTAAAGACAATGCAGATAAAAATGGTATAGTGAAAAAAAACTCTTCAACAGGACCTAAACCATATGCTTACAGAATACCAGTTTAATACTCTAACCAATTTTGCTATATATGTATATATATAGCATAACTGGTTACAGACAAAATGGTTTTAAACAAACATTGAAAATATTATAAAATAATCTTCCAATAAAAAAACAACTAGTAAATCAAAAAAAAATTCTTTTTTCAAATCCATGCTTTATGCAAGCAGAATTCTATTGGGCCTAGAAATTCTTTTTTTGTTATCTTTTGTAGAAGGAAAAATTACTGTTTTTTTTTTTTTTAAAAATTTAAAAATTACTGTTTTTACTAAATTTTTCTTTTTTAACTTAATAACTTAAGATTTATTAACTTAATAACTTAAAACAATAGGTTTTTAACTTAATAACTTGAGACTTATTACTTAATAACTTAAAACAATAGGTTTTGAATCGCTGCACTTTAGTGTCTTCGAAACTGCGAATAACTTGCAAATCAATGATTTTTGTGACGTAATACGCAATTCATATCAAATAAATAAAATGTATGGGGAAATACAATTTAAATTTTTGTTAACTTAATTAACTTTTTTTGGTCAAATTTTTCCATTTCCTTGTATTGTCATCGAAAATGATTAAGTGTGCAAAATTTGAGCAAAATTGGTTGAGAAAAAAAGCTTTCAAAAATTGATTTCAAATTTTGTGGCACACAAACATATATAGAAAGTAACCTTATATAAAGCATGGAAAAAAAAGATTTACATGAGAAAGAAAAAGTTTAAAGTTTTTAGCATTTGAATTAATTGTTTTAAAACTGAACTTTAAAAAATATTTAAATAAAAATATTAAAAAACTTTTTTACTAAATGGTATTATTTATTTTTATTTTTTCTTAACTTTTATGGTTTTGATCATTTGTCATATTTTTCATATTCCATTTTATGGTATATGAAAAATATGACAAATGAAAAAACGCACAAGACAGTTTTATCTTTTCAATCTATACCTAATGTTCTTTTGAGTTTTACCTTTCTTTTTTTTTTGTAAATCCAGACATTTTTCATTGATTTGATAAACGTTTTTTTGTTTGTTTACTATTTCATTGATACAGTAGTTCTAAAAGAAAAACTTTAAAGGATTAACATTTGATACAATAATACCATGAGAAAAACTTAAAATGATTTAGCTTAGAATAATTTAGCTTAAATAATGAAACTAATACTTTTTTTTTTAATTTACCCTTTTAATAAATTTGCTAAATTTTTTTTCCTATAATATCAATAAACAAAATTAGTAACCTTCTTGATTGTTGTGGCCCCTCTGGAGCTTTGATAACTCTGATAAAGCTTAAATTATATAAATTTTGATCAACTCTATAACGAATCCTTTATGGTATTATGTTATAAACTATAAAAAGATTTATTGTTAGCAAAATATTTTTCAATCATTATGTTCAAAAGATAAATAAAATAATATTTAGAACTTGAAAAATGTGAATCAAATCAATCAAAACACATGTTGCATCATTCGTTTTAGTTCACACCAAGTCAGACATTGCTAGTTAATGAACTAAAAATTTAACTATGAATAATTTTGATCACGTAATACCACCGCTTTTGTTGGAGCTAATAATCTTAAACCTACAGCAACCAAATGCAACAAATACTGTTTCTTTACTTCAATTTAAGTAATTAATATGTTAAATTACTGCATTTGAGTAACTCTGCATTCTGCTAAGCCATTAACAACTTTGAATTGGATTAATTTATATTGTGTGTGTAAATTATTTCCATTTGCTCGATTGAACTCAAAGAATTACTCAAACAAGTCTAGCATTTTGAAGTAATTTATTGTGAACATTTGTTTTGGGGGTTTCTTAAAGTCTTTTTTTCCTACATAAGTAACACTGTATAAGAGATATGACAGAGATATAAGAGATATGACAGAGATATAAGAGACAATTTTTTCTCTTAAGCTGAAGCATTATCATCAAAAAACCAAAAATCAACAAGGCAAACGACAAAAGCAGTAGATGGTGTTTCAAGCAACTTATTTGTTTAAATATTGTGATACTGGATATTTAGAGCAAAATGAGATCACTGCTTAGTTTTTCAATTTCACCATCCATTGATATTGAAAATAAAGATTAAATAATCTGAAGTCAAAATTCTTTGAGTTTTTTAATGTTGTTTAATTATTTCATGAATGCTAAATACTTTTTTGAGCATAATTTTAGATAAATGGTGATGACATGCTGAGCTCGGCATGTTATCACCATATATTTTGTCTAAATACAAGTATCAGAAGCCAAATTTCTCTTCCAAAACCAATAAAATCTATAATTTTTCAGCCCTGGTGCTGGTTTCAGCATTTTTTGGTGCAAACATGTTAATGGTTAACATGTAACCCAGTGCAACATGTTTCATGTCCTGCTGCCTTGTGGGATTTGCTTTCTAAGCAAAGGCTGGAAATAGATTGCTTCCTGTCATCAGTACTATTTAAAATGGGTCATGCCTATAGTAATATATATATATATATATATATATATATATATATATATATATATATATATATATATATATATATATATACATATATATATATATATATATATATATATATATATATATACACATATTTATTTATTTAAAATGAATAAAAACAACTTTTGATGGAACTCTGAGTTTCATGCCCTTCGGCAATCGTGAGCCATTGTGAATTTCATCACTTAAAAACCGTTTAAAAAATTACCAATTAAAATTACAGTGGAACGAGTACTGACGTTACAACAACAAAACAAAACAAAAACAAAAAGATGTCAAAGGTATTTAGTCCCCGGTGTCAAATAAGGATAGTAAAAATTTCTTTGAATGCCGGCACTTTGATATTATTTCATATCTTTTATTAAGTAAGTTTTCTCCTTTATACGATAATATATGAAATTTCTTGCGGAGACAAAAATTACAAAGTTTTGATGCTAGGTTGTAGGGCTTGCATCGGGCTATTATTTTCCATGTAACAACAGGTTTTATATTTTTCGATTTTAGCTTCCATATTTCTTTGGAAAGTTCAGTGTCATTTTTATATTTGGGTGCATTGAAAGATTTAAGATGGTTGGCATATTATTAATTTAAAAGTGGTTTCACTTATACCGAAATAAACTTTGTTTTTGAATTGAGAATGTGCAGAACTTACAGTGGGTTGGTATACAATATTGCTAGAAAGACATTGGTTATTTAATGGACAAACTTTTTTATCTACGCAGTTACATTTTTTTGATGTTTCATTTTTATGGCTTTGTAAAATTTTGTTGTTATGTGCATTTATTAGAGACTTGACATTAGGCATGCAACTATAGCTAACCTTAATATAGTTTCGATTAAAAATTTTATGAAGTCTGTGTCCTACTGGAAAGTGTTGGTCAATTAAAGCTAAGAAGCGATTTTCAATTTTAGTTTCAACATTTTTGCTAAACAGGGGGTTGTACCATATAATTTTACGTTTGCGATGTCTTTTTTGGTTATTGTTTATTTGCGGTTGGTAGGTGAGTTTTGAATTGTATCCTGATTTACGTAAAGCCTCTTCATACGGAAAAATGGAATTATTGAACACAGTTTCATTTACTGCCATAGTCGATAATCTTAACTCAATATTGCAAGGAATTTCTTTTATTATATTAGGTGAATGGTTTGAATCAGAATGAACATGAATAAGTTGGTTATTAGGTTTACAATATGGTTGATAAGAACTGTCAATCAGGTTCAATGTTACATCAAGGTAATTGACAATTTTAATACTACATTGGATGGAGATAAGTAGGTTGTTACTTTTAAAAATATGCGTGAAATGCTTTTTGATTTTTTCCATTTGTTGGCCGCTTCTGTTTTCAAAAATAGCAAGTCCGTTGTCACGATACAAGCCAAAATTATTTTTATCGTAATGTTTAGAGAGCTGAAACAATATAAAAATATCGACTAATTCGCAAACTTCAGCTCCATCAAGTGCTCCCATTGTGACATCAAATAATCCGCCTCTTTTCTTTATCCAAGCTTCATCATTTTTAAAAATTAAAGATTTTCTTGCATGATATATTAATTTTTTATCGTCATCATTTATAACAACATGTTGTTCGGCAAAACTAACTGCATTAGTAAGAGTGTTTTCACTAATAGATGGGTAAAAATCATTTATATTAAAAATAATAAATTTGCAAAGGTGTTTATTTTCGATTTTTTTAAACCAATCTATAACAAATTGGGTGCTTTGCCATTGATTTAACTGTAGTTTATTTTTTAATTCGTGAATAATTTTAGATAAATTAACTTTACTAATTCTTCCTACCTTGTTTTTTGAAGGATTTAAAAGGCAAACTGAAGGGTTGTTAATAAAATTATCCTTATGGTCTTTCAAAGTAAAAAAGCAGCCGGACGATCCATCTATTTCAATATTTTTATACACTTCATGGTGGATTAAAAGGTTTTTTTCTTCCTTATTTATTTGATCTTTTAGTTCTGGCATCGATTTTTTGTTGAAAATCTTTGCCAGAACTAAAAGATCAAATAAATAAAGAAGAATATATACTCTTGTGCATTTAAGATTTCTTCTTAAACGCACAAGAGTATATATATATATATATATATATATATATATATATATATATATATATATATATATATATATATATATATATATATATAGATAGATAGATAGATAGATAGATAGATAGATAGATAGATATATATATATATATATATATATATATGTATATAATATGTATATATATATATATTTGTGTGTGTCTTTTATATAATTTGAGGTGCCTTAGTTACTGTTTTAGCTTACCTGTAATCTATTTTATATGTATATTTGTGTTCTGTCTAAACCTATGGCGCGGTGTTCACTCACCCCTAAGTTGCTATCTGTATGTTTGTGTTCTGTCTGTTTATGTTTATATGTATGTTTGTGTTCTGTCTGAACCTCTTGCATAGTGTTTACTCACTCATAAATTACTTTATGTATGAATGTGTTCTGTTTAAATGTTTATATCTGTTTTGATACAGTGTGAGCTCATTAACTAACTAGACACTCCAACTATTAAACTTACGCTCACCCTTATCTCTAGTATTTTGTTGGGTGCAATATTTTTCCTAATGCATTTCCAAAATATCATGCTCAATGCTTTAAGGTGCTGTTTGCAGGAAGTAGCTCCTTTTAATTATTCCAGGTCAGGTCAGATTCAGGATCATCACAATCATCCTGCTAATGGTATTATTCAACTCAGTACTGCCTGCACCATGCCCTGCTGCCTAGTAGAGTGTGATTTTTCAAGCAAAGGCTAGGAGAAAGGCTTTGAGACTCTTGGTTGAGTAAAAGCTAAAGATGGTGTCTTGATAAAAATACTCATCTTGGGCAGATGTTAACTGCCTCCACCGTAAATTCCCTTGCCTTGGGACTTTTAGTTGAGTAAAGGCTAGAGGTCGTGTCTCAGTAAAAATACTCATCTTGGGGAAATGTTAACTACATCCAGCTACTGTCTTGTAGAAAGCCTTCTAGGCAAAGACTTTAGGGGTAAGCAGAATAATTATGTTGACCAGCCCTGAACCCCTTCTTCATCTATTAGGCTGGCATAGAGGTAAACTTGTGTTAAATTGTTTCCTGCCTAGGATGATGAATGCTGGGTGTCTTTGACTTTTCTCATAGGTTTTTGCTTGTGCCTCCTTGATAGTAGCTATGCAACTCTTCCTGTCATCTCCTAACGAGGGTACAGCTTTAAAACTCAGTTTAATGGTTCTGAGGCCAGCTAATAGTAAGGTTTCCCGAACTCTGAGGTAGCTCTCAAAGAGGCTTATTTCATCAACAGCTGCAAATTATTAGAGTATTAACAGTACCATGTTGCACATGGATGGTGTCCCTGTTAATACATTTGTGCGCATTGTCGAGGCCACATAAGAAGCCCTATGTTATGACTGAGGATTAATTAACAGGACTGAGAAAATTGCATAGCTCATTGCTTGGAAGGCCATGCTCTATCTATGAATGAGTCAAGCTCTCTTTAAACTTAAATATGCCAAAAGTAAAACAAAATATTAAACATAAAAAACCATCCCAATTACTATAATTTAAAATATAGTTACCTAAATAACATATAATTTCTGATCAAATTGACCTTACTCTTTACCCCTCTGCCAATATTGTTGTTATTGGTGACTCTAATGCTCATCACACTGTATGGCTTGGCTCTAACACCACTGACCCTGCTGACACTAAAGCCTATAACTTCTGTTTTTCTCAATCTCTTACTCAGATATTTAACTTTGTGACTCGTTTTCTTGACAACTCTTATCATTTACCTTCACTCCTTGATTTATGTCTGGTCTCTGATTCTAACTTGCCTTCAGTTTCTCCTTTTTCTTTGTGACTGTTTGTGTGAGCTGATGTCTTTTCCCTCTCAGCTGAAAAATGCACCTACTATGTAACCTACTGGATTCAGGCAGGAATGGATACTTTTGTTTCTTCTCGTAGGTTCTAAGTCAAGCCTCATTCTACTCCATGGTTATTACCCTCTTGTGCAGCTGTTATATCTAATCGTAATCATTTTTTTCATCTTTTTGAAAAGAACAAATCTCTTGAGAACAAACAGCTATTTATGATTGCAAGAAATCGATGTAAAAAAGTGCTGTCAGATGCTAAGCTCCATTATTTATTGAAGTTAGGATTCAGATACTTTTGGAAAATCTTCAACAGCATTGTTAACAAGGGTAGGTTTAACATTCCACCTTTCATTAATGGAACTGATCTTATTACCTCTCCCAAGGATAACCAAAGTAATAAGGCAGAACCATCGGCAAATAGTTCTACCCTTATTACCTCTCCCAATTTTTCTTCTAATTTAACTCTTGAATCTTATTGCCATTCTCTTACTTCTGTTCCAATGAAACATGTTAATTCATTGTTAGACATTCAAATCACTCCAGCTTCCGTTGCTAAAGTCAAATCTTGATTAAATTCTTCTAAAGCTTGTGGTCCAGACAACATTCCTGTCATAGTCTTACAAAATTGTTCTCCAGAACTCTCTTCAATCCTGTCTAAACTCCCTGCCTGCTGAAAAATGGCATCTGTTGTTCCATTTTTCAAAAACTCCAGTAAACATTCTGACTTCTCCAATTATTGTCCGATCAGTCTTCTTTCTGTTATTAGCATGGTCTTTAATAAACAATTTTCTCACATTTCATCTTGTGCTGTCAGATGCTAAGCACTATTATTCTCAGTTCACTAAATCTCGTACTTTATCTCAAAAGTTAGGCTTCAGAGACTTTTGGAAAATCTTAAACAGCGTTGATAACAAAGGAAGGTCTAACATTCCATCTCTAATTCATGGGACTAATCTTATTGCCTCGCCCAAGGATAAGGCTGAACTAATTGCAAAGAACTTCTCTTCTAATTTGACTCTTGAATCTTTTTGGCCATTCTCTTCCTTCCATTCCAATTAAACAGGTTAACCCATTGTTAGACATTCAAATCACTCCAGCTTCCGTTGCTAAAGTCATATCTCGATTAAACTCTTCTTCGGCTTGTGTTCCAGATAACATTCCTGTCACAGTCTTACAAAATTGTTCTCCAAAACTCTCTTCAATTTTCTCTAAACTATTTAATAAGTGCTTGACTGAGTTTGACCTGTTTTTGATCCTCTCACTCTACGGCTGCCTCGCTAACTGATGTGACTGAACGATTTTATAGTGCATTAAATTAAGGCAGAGAGGCTAGGACTATTGCTCTTGACATATCTAAAGCTTTCAACAAAGTTTGTCTTCTCCATAAGCTTGTTTCATATAGCGTATCTGGAAAAGTTTTTCAGATTATCAAATCATTTCTTTCTAACCACTTTATCAAAGTCATCCTCGAAAGCCAATACACTTCTTCATTTCCAGTAACTTCTGGGGTACCTCAAAGTTCTATCATTGGTCCTGTTTTGTTTCTTATCTACATTCTTGACAACCTTACATCTAAAGTAGCTCTTTTTGCTGACAACTCAACTTTATACTCCTGTCTTGACAAAAACTCTTTTTGATCACTTAAAATAGGCAGCCAATCTTGAATCTGGTCTCACTTCTGTAACTGATTGGGGCTGACAGTGGCTTATAAAGTTTAACTCCAACAAAACTCAGTTATTTACTGCAAACAACTATCGCAGTACTGTTGACATTCCTATATTAATGAATGGCAACCCTCTCACTTAGTCCTCTTCTTTACATCTTCTTGGGTTATTGTTTACTAATGACCTTTCATGGAAACCATATATACAATAGATTGCTAAAGTAGCACCTGCTAAGGTTGCCTCTCTTTATCGTGCTTGCCATTTTCTCTCTCCTGATTCCATTCTCTACCTCTACCAATCTCTTATTTGTCCCTGTATGGAATACTGTTGTCATATTTGGGCTGGTACTTCTAATGATGCTCTTTCTCTTCTTGAAAAGGTCCAAAAACGCATTGTAAACGTAGTTGGACCTGGTCTATCTGCTAAACTTGAACCTCTTTTCCATCGTCATAAAATTGCATCTATTTCTCTTTTCTACAAATATTATCATGGCCACTGCTCAAAAGAGCTTTCATCTCTAGTTCCATCAACCAAAACTCATTCTCGCTTGACTATCTGTCCCTGCAAGCTCCAAAAACTTTTATTCGTCTAGTTTTATTCCCCACACTTCAACCCTTTGGAACTCTCTTCCACTTCATGTTTTCCTAATTGCAATTGCGGACATTATAAAAAATACTTTCATTAATAAAAAAAGGATTACTTTATGACGTGTTATTTCACAAATTTATAAATATAATGAAAAAAATTGAAATATAATATAGCAATAACATTTGCTAAAAAATATAACTATTTTTGTACCAAAAGGTGAAAAATAAAGTTTTAAATTTAAATATAATAGTTCAGTAAACTAAAGATTGACAGGTCTGCACAAGATTTACTAAGTAAACTAAAGATTTACAGACCTGTAAATCTTTACTTTACTGAACTATTACATTTAAATTAAAAAGTTTTTTTTTTTTAGTACAAAAGAGATAATACTTTTTAGCAAATGTTTTATCTATATTTTATTTTCTACTTTTTAGTCTGTACAATGCAAATTATTTTTAAGTAATATAATGGTATTTAACAATGCAAATTATTGTTAAGTAGCATTGTTATTAAACAGTGGTTCAGATGAGCACAGAATAGGACTTACTTGCAGAAATCAAGATTACAAATGAATACTCTTTGATAATTTATTAATGCATCAAACAGATTTGATCCAACAGTATTGTTATTTTGATTGTCATTAAGATTTTCGAATAACTGGGGATCGTCACATGATATTGCATATGCATGGTCAAAGATGAGGAAGTCATTTTTAATTACAGTTAGGTTGTTAACAAGTAAGTAAGCATTATTATTTAATTAAATATTTCTAAATTATATAATTAAATAATATATAATTAAATATATCTGCTTCAAGCATGACTTTGTTGTAAACGTTAGAGTTCCATTGTGAATATGGTAACAATTTTGATATTTAAGCATATTTTCCAAAGTCATTACAGTACATTACTTTCCTGCATATTCTACATTAAAAATTGTTTCATTTCCTAGATTGTAAGATGCTCTGCTAAGTCTATTAAAATTGCTTATTGGTAAAAATGCTCTCTTTTTTTTGACATTCTTGACTACTTTGTTAATATCAATTTTGACTGTTTCAGAAACATTTGTCACATCACAGTAAAATGAATTGTTTGCAATGAGCCATTTCAGTGCAGCATTCAATTTTTTATTGAAACAGTAAATTCTCTGGTAACATTGATATTTTCTAGCATTTCTGTGACCACAACGACTGATGAGTCACTTCAAATAAGTTACACCGTTCATAAGGAAAATGTTTCTCTTGCTTGTAATGAGTTTTGGCTGCTTTTTTTTTTAAATAGTTTCACAAGCTTTATTTAATCTTGCCTTTATTTACATTTGTGTGTTTTCTGTATTTTTTATTTTGTATTCTTATTATATTTATTTATAGTTTTGTTAGTTTATTTTATGTTGTTTGTTTGTATTGTTTGTACATAAATTCATAACACAGAGGTGGTTAAGACAACAAAACATGCCATCTGAACCACCTGTGTATAAAATATAGCAAAAACAGCATATTTACAACATTTTATTTTCTACTTTTTAGTCTTTATAAGGAGTTGCAGTATTTATGGGTATTTGTTGTTATTGTTATGTACCATTGCTGTTGCTATGTCTTCATATTATTATTAAACAGTGGTTCAGATGACAAGAAATAAAATGAAGAGTTGGGATTAAGTTTCCTAGTAGCAAGCAACATTGGTGCAATATTAGTACAATATTTATCTTTTTATGGGCTAAATATTGTTAACAATAAATCACCAATATAAAATGTCACATTCTGATATATATAGACGATTTATAAACTGCAATATAATGCCAACATAATTTTTATAAACTGCAATATAATGCCAACATAATTTTTATAAACTGCAATATAATGCCAACATAATTTTCATAAGCTGCAATATAATGCCAACACTATCGTTTGTGCTGCAAAAGTTATTACACACACAGCACTATGTGAACATATTGATGACGTGGACAAGTTTGTGGACAAGTTACTTGATGAAAAGTTAAATGAAAGAAAAGATTATAAAAATATATAAATTTTATTTTTACTTTTTAAAAAAGAAAATTCAATTAATAAATTTTTAACATTAGTGTTAAACAATTTTAACTAAACGCAGTGTAGTGCTGACAGGATACTTAATGCAAAAACTAAATATTACTCTTTTAAAAATTATAAATAAAATAATGACAAGTTAGAAAAGTTTAAATAAATATCCTGTAATTTCTCCATTATAGATAATCAATATCAATTATCAATAGTTACAAAAATTAATTAATAATTGTAGATAAAAATTATTTTATAATTAAAATGTTTATACAAAGAAAGTCAAACCTGTCTTGAACCCAAAACAACTAATTTAACACGATTAGCATATGGTGATTTCTGAACTTCATGAACAAATTGTGATAGCTGGGAATGCGTTCGACTGCAATAAAATATCTTTGGAAAAAATTTTGAAATTTAAAATTTTAAAACTTTGAAAAATTTTATTATTTAATTTTATTACTTGATTCAATTTTTTAACTTAATTATTTGATCGAATCAAAATATCTATACATAAATATAAAATTATTATATATTTATAAATATCTTTAAATATTATATATCTTTAATAAAAACCTTTGTGCAGTGCTCTTCTTCAATAATATCTTGTTCATCATCTGAACTAAAATATTTATCATAGTGTGAATAAGCACATGAATATAATATTGTGTAAAAATGATATTCATGTGCTAAATAAAAAAAATTATTAAATGCACAATTTAAACATAAATAAAAAATAATTTTTACATTAAATCAACTGTATCCTCATCGCTACAGTAATCCAGAATTAAGTCTTCGTCATCTTCTTTATTACTATCTTCATCGTTAATAATTTCTTTAATACTACTTGTTGTTAAATTATTATTAAGTTCATTCTCAAGAGATGGACAATTTTCTCTCTGTTAAAGGTTGATAAAAAAAAGAGAATTCAATATTAAAAAAAAAAATTAAACCTTAAGTAGTCATTAAAAAAATTTTTTCTCATTCTGTGTTTTGATCATTATTTATTCTCTCTCTCTCTCTCTCTCTCTCTCTCTCTCTCTCTCTCTCTCTCTCTCTCTCTCTCTCTCTCTCTCTCTCTCTCTCTCTCTCTCTCTATATATATATATATATATATATATATATATATATATATATATATATATATATATATATATATATATATATATTAGGGTAGGTCGATTTTACCTATTTTTTTTAATTTTAAGTTGCGTAATCTTGCAGTTACTGTGTCTAGGTTAAAAATGAGGTTTTGCCAGATCTCAAGTACCCTGGTTTAAAAATGGCTTGCGGATTTACATTTCAAGTCTTAATTTTGGACTAGTTTTGTTAAATTTTTAATTTAAATGTTGAAATATTTTATTATAAGTCTATTAATCTCATTAAAAAATATCTTATTTTGAATTTATGAAGTAACCAATAAACAATTTCTTAAAAAGCGCAATTGTTTTAAGAAGCCAAGAAATTTTCACTAAATTTTTTACAAGCATTTAAATTTAAATTTTGCAAATCTTTTTTGTATTTAAAAGTATTATACCTTGTTTGTATTTAAAAGTTGGTTTTAAAATCAAATATAAAGTATTTAAAAGTAGGTTTAAAAAAAAATCGCAAATTAAAGAAATCTTTAAATATATTATATATATATATATATATATATATATATATATATATATATATATATATATATATATATATATATATATATATATATATATATATATATATATATATATATATATATATGTATATCTAAAATACTTATACTTATTATATTTAGATTAATATTTTTTTTTATATTAAATAATTTTTGTTTTGCAATTTTTTGAAGGAACTAATGGATTTACTTAATTTAGTCTGAGGAACTAATGGTTTTACTCAATTCCTGAATGAAAAAATGAGAGGGCCATGGGCCCCCAAATTTTTTCAAAAGGGTTTTATTTCTTTATTTTAGCAAAACAGATTTTTAATGGTAAGTTTTGATATTTTAGGTTTTTTTGGTGCTTTCACCCCCACTAAAAAGTGCTACTTTTTAGTGGGGGTGTAAAGTTGTACTTAAATACAGTTAACATATATAATTAGTCCACGAGAAATGCCAAAAGTATAGGGTACAATTACTCGAATGAAAAGTGAAAAAAAATATTGTGGTGGTCCATGTGAATTATCAATAACAGATCCAAGCACTTTTTTATATGACAGGTTATTCAATATTATTACTATCTTGTTCATATAAATCCTAATGCAGTATCGTATTAGTGACTCAGCAAATTAGCAATAACAAAAAAATCAATTTGGACTACAGTAAACCCATGTTTACCTCTTAAAACGGACAAATCTATTAATAGGAAAGTAAAAGATCTTCTCATACTTGTTAAGGATATTAATCGCAAGCACAGAAAAGCAAGCACTAAAAGAAATCTTGATGCAAACTTGGACAAACTTTTTTATATTTCTGCATGTTCCTGTAGTGACAGAAAAGCTTCATGTAATAAAGTAAATTGTATAGAAGAACATATTGTATGCCTTTGCTCTCAAAGAAATAAAGTACCTCTTGACGACATAGCTTATCTTTGTGATCAGAGGAAAAAAATTGGTTCAAAAAGTACATATCAATTTTCTTCCGTTAATAGATTTTCTGTTAAAAGAATTCAAAGATTTGATAAAGAATGAAAAAAAATATCTCATAAGCTAGTTGATGAAGATGAATCCCTCATACCACACATAAACTTAATTGAAGTGATTTAACCATTACGGAGGTAAATATTTTATAAATACATGAAAAATTTGTAGCAGATTTTTTTTAGGATGAAGGTGAATGGAAAACAATAAATAATCCTTTTGGAAAATACAACTTGGTTAAACTTCTAAGATTTGCAATGGAACTAGTCAGAAACGACTGTTCGTCAAACATAGGTGCAGCCCTTGCAAATGCTTTACTACATGACAAAATATCTCCTGAAAAACGATGTTGATATAAAAGATATTTAGATTGACAAATGCAAAGTAGATAGGGCCAAGTCAAAAGTAAAAATCGTTAGTGAAGATGATGAACAAAAAAAAACAGTTAATTTGTCTTGGGGTTGATAGCAAGCTCGATCAGATAACTAAAACAAATAAAGTAATAAACTCACCTCAAGGAGAAGTACAAAAGAAATGCATTAAACCTGAACATCACCTCACATTTACTTATGAAGATGGAGGATCAAGTGGAAATTATTTGATTCTAAGAAAGATTTCTGTCACTGGGGCTACAAGCTTAGCTCTTGCTACCGAAACGTTCAGTGTTTTACAAGAACATAACAGTTTGAAAAACATACAATCTGTTCTTCTTGATAACACTGCTACCAATACTGGACCAATAAGTGGCTTAGTGGTAAAACTAGAAGAGTTTTTAAAAAGAAAACTACATCTTATCGAACTTCCGTTACGAGCTCTTTTTGTGAAACTTGATATTGACACAACCGGGCCAAAAAGCTTTAGTGGTCTACTTGGCAAAAGATGTGCTGAAAATATTCAGGATAGAAATCAAGTTTTGTTTGAATGTATTGAAAGCCCATTGTAGATAGATATATTCAAGAAGAAATACTAACAAACCTTTGTTGCGATCAAAGCTTTTATTTGAATATTGCAAAGGAATAGGTATTGGTAAAGTTTCTGATAAATGGGCTGCCTACAAAATTTGACTGCTTAACCAAGATGGTTAACACTAGCTATTCGCCTTCTTTGTTTGTATATTTTATTGTTCAGGTTTATGCTCCAGCGTGGAAAATCTTCAAAATTTCACTAATCCCCACGCCTTGTTTTTTCTACTATTACTAGAATAAATAATCTCCCCTTTGATGATGTTAAAAAAAGATAATGACAGCAATATACGAAACATTGGTTTTCAAATCTTACTGAGCAAATTCAATATATGATTGACAATGTTGAACCTGAAATCCCCGACTTTCAATCTCACTCCCAGAGTGCTGAGCGAGCGGTAAAACTTGTGTTGGAAGCATCCCAATATGTCTACGGATTCAAGAATCAACACAGCTACATTTTAACTAAACTACTTAGCAAGAAGATGCGTAAACCACATGTTTCGAAAGGGCATTATTCCCACTCCTATGATGATATTTTTTAATTGAAAATGTTTTCCTAAATATATATAACCATGTTCAAAATGTTTTAAATTGTAAAAATGTTTATTTTGATATTCTTATGTAAATATAAGAATAAAAGTTTCACTATTTAAATCTTCTAGTTAATAAGTTGTTATAAAATTAGCTTTATTGTTATAAATTATTATAAACTTAAATCATTCAGAAATGCAGTTAATTTTAAAAACAATTAAATATGAACATATTTAAAACGTCAATTTTTGCAGACAACGCCTTTTAAGATGTTTTTTCGCACAATCCTACAAATCTTTGAATTTAAATCTGCAAGCGATTTTTCATCCAAAATCTCTCAAATTTTGAGAGTAATCATATTTTAACTATCTCCAGCAACTGCAGTATTATGCAATATGCGGAATTAAAATCGACCTACCCTTATATATATATATATATATATATATATATATATATATATATATATATATATATATATATATATATATATATATATATATATATATATATATATATAATTGCGGTAGTGGTGAAGTGGTAAAGCGCTCGCTTCATAAGCGAGAGGTTCCGAGTTCGATCCCCACCACGTCCCTGGTAGTACCGCGCTCAACTTGTTTCTCCGCGCAGCGGCCTTGTTCGTCAAGGTTCGTGTTTCGGAGTTATAGAGTTGAGAGAGGGTTATAACCACAATGAAGTAGCCTCCTCATCTGTAGTGGCCTTCTGGGCCTTGGGGAGGTGAAATAACAAAAAAAAAAAAAAAAAAAAAAAAATATATATATATATATATATATATATATATATATATATAGAGAGAGAGAGAGAGAGAGAGAGAGAGAGAGAGAGAGAGAGAGAGAGAGAGAGAGAGAGAGAGATGTAAATACAATAGGGGTGTTCCATTTGTATAAATTTAAAAAGAAAAAAAGATATTAAAATTTTAAACAAAAATTCCTATACTAAAAGCTTATTAAAATACTCCAAAAAACACAAAATAGTATGTATTTTTTACATATGTATACATATGTAAAAAAGAAATTACATAAAATAAATTTTAAATAAAACCTCTAAGTAACAACTTGCTAAGATATGACTGCAATAATCCAATAAAAGTGAAATTTTTAGAATTATAGAGATTATATTCAGCAATACAAATTTGATTAATCTAATATTAAACACCATAGCAAAAAGCAAAGACTAATACCATGGTGATGATAACAACCAAGAGATTAAAACTTTGATGAAAAAGAGATAAGTAGTAATTGGCATTCCGTGAAAATAATAATTAGAAGACAATTTAACAAGTAAAATTTCACAATTTTTTATAATAACAACTGAGAAGTTGTTATAAAAATGTGTATATTTTAAATTAATGACTTATATTTGTAATTAAAAAATATAATCCAGCATAAAAAGAATATCTTTCAAAATTATAATTAATATGGTCTATAATAATCCTTATTATGAACTACTATGAATTGATTTGTAATTGTTCAAAAAATAATCAGATTCAAATTTTGCAAAAAAATTCAAAAAATGCAAAAATTATACTATTAATACTATTAATTTGAATATTTGAATATTGAAATCCAGCATGCTAAATTAATTTGAATATTTGAATATTGAAATCCAGCATGCTAAATTAATTTGAATATTTGAATATTGAAATCCAGGATGCTAAATTAATAAAAAACTAATTTTTTTATTAATATTTTGTTAAGAAAGTTTTGGTGAAAAAAATAAAAATTCTTCTAAAAAATAACATTAAAAAAAAAAAAACCATGTCATTCAACATTTAAGCGCAATAAAAAATAAAAAAAAATTGATTGCATTATGTCATTGCTTTTTAATATCATTGACAAGAAAATAAATACAAAATTTAATTTAATTTATTTAACTTACAATTACATTTTCATGTTTGCTTTATTTAATTTTTAATTACAGTTTTTCAAGTTTACTTTATTTAATTTTTAATTACAGTTTTTCATGTTTACTTTATTTAATTTTAAGTTTCATAATTACTTCACTTAACATTCAATTAATGTAACTTTAAATGCGGTAGTGGTGAACAGGTAGTGCGCTCACTTTGTAATCAAGAAATTCCGAGTTTGATCCCAACCACATCCCTGGCAGTACCATGTTAAACTTGTTTCTCAATACAGTAGCATTAAAGGTCTAGATTTGTGTTTGGGAGTTAAAGAGTTGCTACCACATTAAAAAATTAAAAAAAGCAAGAAAGTTTCCTTGGCTGTAGTAGCCCTCTTGGCCCTGGGGAGGTGAATAACAAAGAATAAAAAAAAAAAGATGATCAAAATTAATAAACTTATTATTCTCTATACAAAAAAAATTATTGGCAAATATTATGAACACAAACTGAAGCAACCTGTATAAAATAAAAACTGGCAATCTACCAGTAAACTTTAGTAATTTACTAGAGATAGATTTGAAACATAAATAGCGATTTACCAGTCAACCAGTATTACATCTCACATTACATCTATTACTATTATTACATCTACTACATCTATTACATTACTATCACATTACAAATCTAACATTGTTTATCAAGAACTATTAAGTTACACAAAATGTTTTTTTTAAATACCTGCAATCATAAGCAATTATAAGTAATCTAATATTTAAGTCAAAATTATTAATTTGATGTAAGATGGATAATCTGATGATGACATTGTCTGATGATCTGATGAATAATTTGATGTTAGATGGATAATCTGATGATGACATTGTCTGATGATCTGTAGCTGTATTCTCATCTCTCCGTTAAGCTTAACGGAGCGTTAGTCAAAAATTTCTTTTAAATTACGTTAATAAAAAATTTATTTAAAATTATAATTTTTTAAACATAAATGTTTTATTTTGTTATTGATGATCATTGTTTGATGATCTGATGAATAATTTGTTGTTAGATAATCTGATGGTGACATTGTCTGATGATCTGATGAATAATTTGATGTTAGATAATCTGATGATGACATTGTCTGATGATCTGATGAATAAGAACATCAATGTTTTTTAAATCGAAAAAAGCAAAGCACAGCATGAAAAACGAGTACATAAATACAAATAGCAATTTCTTATTGTTAGCAAATAAAATATTACAAAACAGCTATACAGATAATTTACCTTTCGCTTAACGTTTACAATGTTTTTCCTATTTTCAATAAGTTCATTTTTTTTCTTTTTTAAACTTTCTTTTTCCTATTTTAATAAATACAAATATTAAAAGAAACATTTTAAATGTATATTTAGTACTAATATATCACACACATTGATTTACTAAAAAACTTCTATATTTTTATTATTATAAATATAATGAAAAATGCATATAACTAAAATAAAAGAACAGAATAATGTCTGTGCATGTCTTCTATATACTATAGAATATAAATTTGTAGAATATAAATCTGTAGAATATAAATCTGTAGAATATAAATCTGTAGAATATAAATCTGTAGAATATAAACCTATTAAAATGAATTGTTATTACATTATTAAATGTTTGTTATGTTGATAAGTTAATAAGATAAAAATTTACCTTTAACTTTTCAAGTTGAGCATTTGCTGCTTTTTGTTTAAAAAAATCCATCACCCAGGATGGTTCTTGTAAAAAAAAAAATTGGAAAATATTGATAAGCTTAAAATATATAAACATAAAAAATTAATAAACAGCAGTTAAAATTTAATATATTTTTATAATGGATTTAAAAAACTTTTTATGTAAAAAGTACATGCAAACTCATCTCAAATACTTATTTATAAAATTAATACTAAATAGAAATACTTTATTAAATTAAAAAAAATAAAAATGCTAAAACATCAAATTCTCTACCCAACCCCACTATCAGAAATCTTTAAATATAGATTTTGTAAAGCAAAAAGAAAACACTGTCTTTGCACATGTGCAGTAGCAACCATTAGATCTGTTCTGATTTTATAAGCATCAGTCATTTTTAACATTAGATTCTTTGCAGCATAACCCCATGCTTCCCCCTATCTAAAAAAGTTATTATTGTTGAAAGTAATTGTAAAAAGTTTTCATGTTATTGGCATGGTTACAATCTTTCTGTTAATGGAAATGATGGAGTGATTTCTGTTGGTATGTATGGTACCACTACCATAATTACTGTATGGTAACCTGTTACCTAGCTTTATAAGTTGCAAAATAAATACCTTATTGTGACATTTATCTACATATATTAACTTTAATTATAGATTATGCAAGTATCGAACTGATAAAAAAGTCAAATGAACTCAATTTACATCAATTGAGCATAAAAGTTATAAAGCAAGAAGTCATTTGAGTTTGAAAGTTATTATTCAAACCTTTTTTTTCTTTGTCATTTTCTTTGTCATCATTTGTTCTAAAACCAAAATGATATGAAAAGCTGAAAACATTTTCTTAAATACATTAAAAATACAAAACAAAGCTACTCCTATATATATTTTTATAACCAAAAGGTTATAAAAATATATAAGATCATCAATTTTAAACAGAACAGATGAATAAAATAAACTTAACAATTTACATGATGCCTTTATCTAACAATCAATAATGGCTAATTTAACCTGGCCGTCATCCCTGGTAAAAATAAGTTCAGAAACATTTAACTGATATTTCTTTAAAATTGCCTCTTTCAATAAACTATCTTCATTTGTGATTGCTGCCAATGTAAAATTGAATAAAGATTTATGGTGAAAATGTTATCCAGAAAACAACAGATAAGCATTATAGAATCTTATAGAAAATCTAATTAGGTTAGAGCAAAAAAAACCAGCTTACTAAATTTAAAAAGAAAATATTATCACAAACAAAAGACATTTATCTAGATAGATACTTAAATTAAAAAGAAAATTTTCAAGATTTCAATCTTGAAAGTTATCAATCAAAAATCAAAAACAATCAAATGAACAAGTTATGTAGATAGCTTACTTAAATTAAAAAGTAAAACTTTTAATTTTAAGATTTCAGAAATGCTCTGATGAAGAAGTTTCAAGATGTTACACTTCTTTCGTAGAACTTCCAATTAAGTCAAGCCTATTTTACAGAACATGTTACAAAAATATTATCAAAATTAATCTAAAAAACAAAAAAGTAATCTCAATAAAAAACAACCAATCAAACTAGACAGTTACCTAGATTTAAAAAAAAAAAAGATTAAAAGTACTTATCAAATATTAAAAAAATTAAAATTGAAAACTTGAGTTAGAAAAAAAGTCAAGAAAAAAATTAAACTTTATTCAAAATATTTTTTTGATTTTTAGCAGTGTAATATATTAAATTTCCTATATTAAATTATTTAGTAAACTAATCTGAAAAACATTATTAGAATAGTTGTTAACAAATGCATCATGGCTTCAACAAAAAATTTTAAAAAAGAAAATTTATTTTTTATCTTTTAACAATAATACCTTCCTACAGCACTTGAGAAATTTATTAATGATTTTATGTTTTCTTCTTTCTCTACCTCATAATCTAAAAGCCATTTCAAGGAGCCACATATCAGACTTAATGACTTTCCCTTTTAATAAAAAATTAAAAACATCACAAATATAGAATAAAGCAAGAATACAGAGTTTTTTAAATTTTAAGTATATATATTTGTATACATATATGTATTTAAAATTTAAAAAAATCAATATTTACCAAACAGAAAATTTTATTAACTTGATAATGAATTTTTTTTTTTTATTTGTACCAGCCTATTAATTGACAAAAAAAAAGTAATTTTAAAATTACAATAATGTAAACACTAACTGTTCCTGTTGGGCTTTCAAATATGCCAATCTTGTCATTTTGAAGTGTTTCGTATAAGGTGCTCATAAAAGATTTCTGAATATCATATGGTTCAAAGGGAAACTCAAAATTAATTTCTTTTTTAGACAGTGCCATCTACCTGAAATTCATTATAAATATCATATTAGTTCCTATCAAACAATTGTTATGGATTTTCAAGCATGGAATGCATTGCATCATTTATCACATAAAAAGTAAAAATTTTAAATTAGTCACTAAGGTAGACCTGAACAAAACGTTAAAATGTTGTCCTGATATATATATATATATATATATATATATATATATATATATATATATATATTATCTTAAAATTTACATACTTAACGCAGTCCAGAGTTGAAACTCAGTACAAAAAATAAATACTTAATGTTAAGCAAGTATTTATATTGTAATAACATCTATGTACCATTTTACTAGCACTACATTATCACTTTATAATGTATAACTATAATATAATAAACCTTATTGCTAGAAAATATAATATGTTTTATATATTAATATAAATAATTAACCCAAATCAATCAATTCATTTCAAAAATATTTAAATTAGTTGAAAACATGGCCTCAAATAACCCAAAAGTACTTTTTAAATCCCTCAAGAAAATAAAAAGATGCGTAAGAAAATAAATTCTTTTTTTTTTAATTTTTTTAAATAAGTTCTTATAAATAACACCAGTAAAATAAAAAAAAATTGTATAAACAAAAACAACAAAATAAAGCATCAAACAAACTGAAAGTCTAAAAAACTCAAAATGTTTTACAACCAATAGTAAAAACAATAACACAATTAATATCACATTTCAGCAGTGATTGTAGTTTAAAAAAAATTCAAAGTACTGCGTCACAACCATTACATAATTATATTATACCATAATTACTAAATCATAAATACTATGTAATAATTTTTTCCTCAAAATGTTGTCATAACTGTTACATAACAATATTATGTCATAACTATTACACCATAAATATTGTCATAACTTGTATATCTTAAGTATTACATCTACAACTATATTACAAATATTATAAGGCAAATTTGAGCATATCATTTAATCAAATGACAGTGTGTACAAATACAAATAAATTAAGTTTTAGCAGTTTAAGAGTATTGATACATTGAATAAAACTTACTATTACATGATTAACTTTAAATATTATTAAAAATTGATATAAAAAGATAGACTATAAAATATTTAAAAAAAGATTAACTTAAATCAATATTTTCTAACTGCTGTAAAATCTCCAGTACTGTTGGTCGCATTTCAGGACAAACATTTAAAGTAGATTTTATAATGCTGTTAAACTTACTGGAATACCTAAATTAAAAAAACATATATATGATATGATGTATATAAAATATATATGATATGATATGATATATATATATATATATATATTATATATATATATATACATATATATATATATATATATATATATATATATATATATATATATATATGCACATATATATATACATGTATATATATATATATATATATATATATATATAAATATATATATATATAAATATATATATATATATATATATATATATATATATATATATATATATATATATATATATATATATATATACACATACATAGGTTGGAATTAGGTTGTAAAAAAAAATTTGAGAAAAAATGAAGAAAAAATAGGAAAACAAGGTACCTATTGGAATACCTAAATTAAAAAAACATATATATGATATGATGTATATAAAATATATATGATATGATATGATATATATATATATATATATATATACACATATATATATATATACATATATACAGTATCGGACAAAACAAGTGCAACTAAATAATGCTAATTTAGTTTCTTTATATAAAAGTGCTGCATTTTTTCCATTTAGAGAAATAACTATGTAACTGTTTAGAGACAAAGTTATTCAAGTTTTATTCATCACAAAGTTCATTATTTGTACACGAAAATTAATAAATTAATCAAAAGTATTTAAAAAATTGATTTCCTTCTGGACAAAACAAGTGCAACTCGACAAAATGTTGACCAAGCTGTATTTCGCTATCAATATTTCGTGGCGAATCCTTTGTTGTCGATCACAGCCTTGCATCTTTGAGGCATAGATTCGATCAGGTTATCAATGAAACTTTGTGGAATCGCTGCCCAGGCCTTTTGGATTTGTTCAAACAGTTGATCCTTATTACAAACACCTTCACGATTAATTCTGCGGTTAACGATCTCCCACAGGTTCTCGATAGGGTTGAGATCTGGAGATTGAGGCAGCCAATCCATCACCGATAGGTGGTTGTCTTGAAACCACTGCTTGACCACTTTTGCATTGTGTTTTGGATCGTTGTCTTGCTGAAAAACCCATTTTATTGGCATATTCTATTAGGCATGAGGTAACATAACATTTTTCAGGATATTTTTATACATGAAATGGTCCATTATTCCATCGTTTTGATGTATTGGACCTAGACCGTTAGCAGAAAAATACCCCCAAACCATTACATTGCCTCCACCATGCTTCACGGTGTAATGGCAGTAACGTAAATCGAGGCGTTTTCCGGCCGGTCGACGTACACGGCAAATGCCATCGCTCCCAATGATGTTGAACTTCGATTCATCACTGAACAGGACAGTTCGCCATTTCTGCACATTCCAGTCAATATGAGATGTAGCAAACAGGAATCTTTTCTTCTGGTTTTTTAGTGAAATCAGCGGTTTCTTTGCAGGTCATCGAGAAAACAATCCGGCTTCAACAGCACGTTGTCTGATTGTTCGGTCCAATACAGGCAGCTCTAATTGCTTTTGTATCTCGACTGATGATATTCAGGGATTCTTCTTGACGGATCTGACGATCATAGAATCCTCTCTAGAAGTGGTGGAACGCGGTCTTCCGCCTTTGTTATCTGCTGCCAACTTTTCCGTAGAACGATATTTGGAACATAGTCTTTATACGGTCCATTTTTTCATCCGATATTTATCACAATATCGCGTGAAATAACGGTATTTATTTGTGACATTCCACTTACGTAATCGCCAATAATTTTCTTTATTAGTTCCAATCCAAGACTATCGGGAGCCATTTTTGCACTTGAAGTCATAAAAATAATAAAAATAAATAATCACGCTTCTCTAGGCTTAACATGTTACATTTACCTTGTGATGATACAATAATGCTCTGTGGAACACAACGTCTTGGTTGGATGTGGATTGTATTGATGTAATGAAACACTTGTTGTATTTCACTTCTTGTATTGATGTTCTTCGATAAAACACTTTGATAAAACTCACTTTGATAAACTGTCTTGATAATACTGACTGATTGACTTCCAGATTCTGACTGAAATACATGTCGATTTACATATACTGACTGAATTACATGTCTCTTATATAGTAAAATGAACATGTGTGAACCTGTTCTGGAAGATTCTAGATGCTTCTTTTCGATGCTTCTGGAAGCTTCTAGATGTGTCTGGATGCTTCTGAATGTTTCTGGATACTTCTGGATGCTACTGGATGCTTCTAGATGCTTCTTCTGGAAACTTCTGGAAGCTTTTTCATGCTTCTGGAAACTTCTGGATACTATCTTTAATTATTAAAAAACTTCTGTGATGTTGACACGGACCAGACTTAAGAAAATGAAACAAACCAAAAAAGTTGCACTTGCTTTGTCCGCTGCAAAATGGCACTTGTCAACGAAATTCTGCCTGTGTGCTGTCACCTGTCAGCTGATTGCTCGTGTCATGGCATGCTATGACTCCAGACTCCTGAACTGTTTGCTGTGGTAGTATAGTTCGTTTCGTTTTTAAGACATGTAAAATTAGGAACACTTTTTAGCATTGTTCGATGTTGGTTGCAAATGTTTTGTCCAATACTGTATATATATATATATATATATATATATATATATATATATATATATATATATATATATATATATATATATATATATATATATATATATATATATATATATATATATATATATATATATATATATATATTATTCAGCAGTTGGCCATCACATAGGACCACACATTTTTTTATAATTTGTTTCAAATATATGGCTTAAATTCCCATATGATAGAATAAATATGTTTTTTTATTAGAACTATTATTCTTAGTAAACTTTGATAGAAATTTTAGCAATTGGCAATTCTGGCTGTCATCAATAACCTGCCACAGTCAATTTTGTGCATTTTGGTTAATTTAAGGTTATTTTTATTTGTTGGTTTGATTGAACTTTTAATGTGATTTAATTTAACTCAAAACGTGCTTCATTTCATTAATTTTTTTCGTGAAACTAAAGATAACTAGGAACTATCTTTAAGTGAAAGATTTAATGGTGTTTTTTTTTTAACGTTTAAATAAAGATATCAATATTTTCATTTTTTGAAGTTTTAAATTTAAACTTTCAGCTATGGGAAAAAATTGTGATATTGCACTAACAAAAATTAGTCAAAATTTATATTTTCTCTAGTACAATAGTTCTCAGAGAACTATTGTACTAAAGAAAATAGTTCTTCACAACTAGCGCAATAGTTCTCAGAGAACTATTGCGCTAGTTGTAAAGATTTATTGCCCAACTGTAATGCAATTGAGAAAAAATATTAATACTGGAGAAGAGTTTGGTGTAAGGAGACCATTTCTAAACCCAAAACAACACCAAGAGCAGAAAAAATCATCCTGAACATTTGACTGGAAAAATTGCACTAATTGTAAAGGTTTCTCACCATTTGTAATGCAAGTGAGAAAAAAAATTGATACTGGAGAAGAGTTTGGTGTACGGAGACCACCTTCTAAACCCAAAATGTGCAGACTGAATCATCCTGAATGCCTGGATAACTGGAAGAAGACACAAAAAGTATTGTCTAAGCTTATTTACGAAAATGGTAATACTATATCAGATTGGACCATTCACAGAAAGCTGAAAGAAGAGGGATTGCTGTATCATTGTCCATGCAAGAAACTGAAACTACTTTCTTTAATGAAGATGGAATGGGCTCATCAGTGGTCTGTTGAGAATTGGGAAAATATATCATCAGTGGTCTGTTGAGAATTGGGAAAATATATTTTTATTCACATTCTTATTCATAATTTTTTTCGCAACATTTTTAAAATACTATAACTTAAAGAAAACTTTACTTTAGATTTGCTACTCAGATGAAAAAAGGTATTTCCCTGTCGTAGATCAAACGAAAAGTTTTATCCTAACTGCATTATAACTAACAAGAAAGATCTTATGGAAATGATTATTAGGATCTGGCACAATATCCATAATATACATATATAATATCCAGAGTAAACAAACTATAAAAAAGTGAACTGCAAGTATGCTAAGACGCAACAAAGCAATTGTTGCAAATAAAGGCGGTTTTAAAAAATATTGTTACTTTGAACTTATATTATATTTGTTGTAATAACCAATAAATATTCAAAATGTTTAAATTTTATCAAGTTATATTTTACGAATAAAGAACAAGCTTTAAATTGTACCATTGTTTTTTGCTTTGTTAAAAATTAATTTTTACACAATATTTATAAAAAATTAACTCAGGTCCTAATGTGATAGCCACCCACTGTATGTATATATTATATATATATATATATATATATATATATATATATATATATATATATATATATATATATATATATATATATATATATATATATATATATATATATAATATAAAATTATCAAAATCTGAGGTGGCATGATGCCACCTCAGTATTTGATAATTTTTGGTATACAAACTTAAATTAATGAAAAAAAACTACACTTCAAACTTTAGAGTCTGATTCCTTATGGTTTCAGAGATATTGATATTCAATCCAAATCTCTTTTTTGACTGTTATTTTTTTTAATACTATGACATATTTAGCACAATTATGAAATAACACAACTAGCCTTAACTTATGAAATACTTGCTCAATAGTGTTCAAATTTTGTATCTAACTATTTTTTGGGGAGGGGAACTCAAAATTAATAGCTAAAACACTAAAAAAATTAAAGCTTCTATATGAAAATATATTTTCAAAATGGTGTAGCACCTTTTGTAAGTTTTTTGATGCCTCATACAAAAAAAATGCTCATCTTGAGATGCCTAAAAGATATGATCCTGAAATTTTTTCCTATTGTTTTATATATAACAAACTCCTTACAAATAAACTGAAAGGGTTTTTTATTTTGAATCCAATTTAATTGCATTGAAATTTTTATTTAAAAAAATTAAGAAAAATTGTTATTTATTAATGAAAAAAAAAGAAATTAAAATACAACTTGCTAGGAAATCGAAAAACATTGGCATTAATGTTATTCCTGGAGAAAAGATATGGCCGTAATGAAAAAAAAAATTGATCTCATTTAAGGATGATGGACCAGGAGAACCAACTTGCAGCCAGATTTATGAAAATAAAGATAATATAATACTTACTATAAACAAGTAGTTATAAGAAAATCCTTATTCTTCTTTGACAGCTATGAACATAAGTCCTCTCAAAATGCATGCTGTTAATAGTCAAGAGTTACTCTTAGCAAAAAAAAATCATTACATGTTCAAAAAGCAGTAAAGTTAGGTATTGCTGGCACTGGTTTCAATATCTTGGTCTAACAAATGCATAGAAAAAGAATTTATTGGTACTAATTATATGGTGCAGATATCACGAAAACTGCTACAGAAAAATGGTATTTTATCTTTTCCTAAAAAAAAAGGAAAGGAAATATCTCACGAGTACATATGTGTGTCTACCGTATGCTAAGTTTAAAACCAGTTATCCTGATATAATTGTTTTATTAACTTTTGCTTAAATTGTCCATAATGGTGCATTACAGTAGGAGCATCTGGTATGCATACAGTATGTGTGTGATCAACACATACTGTATGCATACCTACCATCGAAACGTTAAGTTAATGATTAGTGGAGTTGAATTATCAAAGGATTATCTCAAACTTATTGATATGTTTGTTTGTAGTAGGGCTAACAAGAATTGCATGATACATTGCCCTTTGTGTCTAGAAGATTCTGTATAAGTTACAAAAATTACTGTTCATTCTAACATTGCAAAAAGTCAAGCTGCTTTTTTAAGGAAAATAAAAAATGAGTTAAGTAGTACTGAGGTCATTATCCGTTGTGATTAATCAGAAAATTATGAGTTTGTTGTACAAGACGAAGTAAAAATATTTCATTGGAACAAAATTCAAGCAACATTGAATCCAACAGTAATTCATTATGAAGTAAATTATGGCAAAATGTCAAATGTGATTCAATGTGTTATATCTCAGATGATTTACTGTATGATGTAGATATTGAATATCATTTGATGAAGTTTACAATTAAACATACTAAAATCATCAAATAGAAACTGCTCATTGCTTTTCAAATGGGTGTGCTGGCCAGTACAAAAACTGCAAACACTTTATAAATATATGCCACCATGAATAAGACTTTGCTATGAAATGTACATGGTCTTTCTTTGCAACAGGTCATGGTAAATCACCCTGCAATGATACTGGTGAGACTGCAAAAAGACTAACTTCAATTGCTAGCCTTCATTGAGCGACAACAAATCATATACTTACAGCATCTGCAATGTTTTATATTTGCCAAAATGAAATCATAGAAATTAGTTTTTAATACATATCTAAAGAGTCAAACATGAACAAATAGAGTATTCATTTGTTTTTAATTTTCTAACTGATGAGATTAAAGCTTGCTTGTTTAATATAAGCATTGGGGTGTTTGTATGTTTGATATATAATAACAATCCATGGATTGAATTGCTAGTGGAGGATATTGATAAGTTGGATTCATGCATCCATTTTACCCTTTAAGGTCATATTGTTGGCTTTCTAGAGATGGTGTATGCTAGGTTTGATTAACAAACTTATTCTTAAATATTAATATTCCAACTCTCACAGGAAGACAATACAAAATCAGTGAAATTGATCACCAAAGCATTGAAGAAAGCCGGGCAAACTTTAAGCTAGAGAATTAATTTTTTATAAAACTGTTAAAAATTGTTAATTCTTATTTTAATTTTTCACATTACAATTTAATTATATCCATGGTTTATTTTTGTAATTTTGATCAGTATTATAAAACTTTTGTTTTATATTACTGAACCCCGTATTATAAAACAAAAGTTGAATGTAAATAAATCTGATTTAAAAAAAAAACCTTTGCAGTTTTTTTGTATTATGGCATGTTACATATAGAACATTGGGAAAAAAATTTCCGGATCATATCTTTTAGACATCTCAAGATTTTTTTGTTAGTCAAAAAACATACAAAAAGTATTACATTATTTTGAAATTTTCATATAGAAGCGTTAGTTTTTTAGTGTTTTAGCCATCATTTTTGAGTTCCTCTTCCTAATAAATAATTAGGTACAAATTATCACTACTATTTAACAAGTATTTTATATGTTAAAAATAGTTGTGTTGAGCAATCAGCTTAAAAAATAAATAGTGCTGAAAAAAACAGTCAAAAAAGAGATTGGGACTGAGTATCGATATCTTTAAAAACATAAGGAGTCAGACATTAAAATTTGGAGTGAAATTTTTTCATTATAAGCTTGTATTCCAAAAATCATCAAAATCTGAGATGGCATGGTGCCAAAAAAAATTTTTTTAGGGTTGATTTGACATGGAATGACTCTCATGTTAAATAAAAATGTTTTGCAAAAATTGCAGTGAAAATTTGGAGTGAAATTTTTTTCATTATTATAAGCTTGTATTCCAAAAATCATCAAAAGCTGAGATGGCATAGTGCCAAAAAATAATTTTTTTAGGGTTAATTTGACATGGAATGACCCTTATGTTAAATAAAAGTGTTTTGCGAAAATCGCAGTGATTGAAGCCTGGGAACAAAAATACCCCAAAATGTTTACAGCCCAACCCTAAATGTGAGAGTAATGAGTTAATAAAATATAATTTACTATTTTATACTAAATTTGAATTAGCAGACAGGTTTTAAATTCTATCAAATAATCTTTAAGCTTTCGAAAGTTATGACTATGTAAATTTTCCACCCTCCCGGAAATGAGGGGGTTGTAAATTATCCAATAATAATAAATCATTATTTTTGAACACTAAAAGGTTATTAGATAAAATTTAAAACCTGTTGATGAATTTAAATTTAAAATAAGATTCTATTAAAGAATTTATATAACCTATATATATATATATATATATATATATATATATATATATATATATATATATATATATATATATAAATATATATATACACACATAAATATATAAATTTATATATATATATATATATATATATATATATATATATATATATATATATATATATACATATATATATATATATGTTTATATATATATATATATATATATATATATATATATATATATATATATATATATATATATATATATTATGTAATAGATAATATACATATATATTATCTATTAGAAATAAATTCTCAATTACAATTATATACTTTTAAAAGCCTGCTCACTAACTACATAAAGTTTCTAGGATCTTACAAAGAATTGTCTAATTTCATGTTAGGACTCATAGCTGAAGTGGCTGTTCCATCACATGGGCTGTTTCCATATGCTAACGCATGCATTGTACATCCGATCGACCAGATATCAGTTTTCTCTGTAATTGTTCCTGGAGAAGGAACTTCAAACAACTCTGGTGCCCTAAGAAATCAAATAGTTTAAAAAAAAATAGCTACCATAATTCTTTTGTGAAGTCTAAAACTCCAAATTATAAATACTTAAAATATTTCAATTAACTGTTAAAAAAGTAATAATAAGTGAAATATAGAAAAAAAATGACAGCCTTTAATAAAATATTTAAAATTATTTAAATTATCATGTTTATCTTTATTGTTTAATACAGAAATTACACAAGAGATTACATTAACTAACTCACACAAAGTAAAACACTCAACTCACAATCAAGATGTTCAAATCCACCCTATATCTCTGGAAGTACCACACTCAACTTGTTTATACATGCAGCGGCCTCATTTGGCCATGTTTGCCTGATTTAATAGCATTCATGTTTGCCTCATTTAACAACATTCATATTTACCTCATTTAACAACATTCATATTTGCCTCATTACACAGTTAAATTCAATTCAAAAAAAACAAGCTAAAACCTCATTAAAATGCTTAACCCTAAAACGTTAACTTTTAAAATGTGTTAATGGTGTAGTGGTAGACCACTTGCTTGTTTCTCGGCGCTTAACTTGTTTCCCCCTGCAGCAGCACTGTCAAGGTTCACATTTTAGAGTTGAAGAGTTAAGAGAAGGTTGTTACCTCAATCAAATAATAAAAGTCTACTTGACTGTAGTCACAGCCTTGGCCTTAGCTAGGTGATATGGAAAAAAAAATTTAAGAAACTCAACATTTATAACTGTATATTTAGATAAATCTTCACTAAGTGTCATAATTATCTTATAGTTCAACTTACTAACATGTATACTACACTTTTCGCACAATTAAACTCAAACAAAGTATTAAAATTTTTTTTTGATTTTTCATAATCACAACAACCACAAAAATATAATAAAATTACCGGAATGCAGCAGTACATTCTTGGGAGCAGAGTTCTTGAAGTTCCATTGCTTCTTTTCTAGACAACAAAAATGAAAACTTGAAAAATAGAGCAAAAAAAAAATATCATTTACTTTAATATCTATAGGTTTCATACTGTTAAAATATGTATTCTGTTAAAAAGTATGAAAAATTGCAATACCTTGAAGTTATTTTAACATTAGCTTCACGAACGCTTCCCAAATCCATAAGAATGATATTAGAACCTTCTCCTATTAACATATTATGAGGCTGAAAAAAGTTGTTTAAATCTTAATTTAATATCAGTTTAATATAAGCATTTAATATCAGTAAATTTAATAGACAGTTAAATTTAACAGAGCAAAAATAGACTTTTATTATAAATGCTATAGTAGTAACAGATTAAATAGAAACCATGACAAAAAAATTACCACAGTATAACTAAATTTGTTAAGGTTGTTAAAAACTTAAAAATTTTATCAACTACAATCAAAATTAAACATTTTTATATACCATTATACTATTTTACATACTTTGTAATGCAATGAAACAAGCTATTCACCTAGGTTAGGCTGTCAATGTGATTTATACATGATTTATTTGCCAAAGCGCTACACAAACTGAAAAGTATGACTTGATAGTCATGTTTCTCAGTTTGTGTATATATATATATATATATATATATATATATATATATATATATATATATTTAATAAAATATATATATATATATAATAATATATAATAATATATATATATATAATAATATATATATATATATATTATATATATAATAATATATATATATATATATTTATATATATATATATATATATATATATATATATGTTTATATGGATGGTATCTAAATTGACAGATTATGGTAAAAAACCACTCTTACGTATAACAAACTACGCGTTTGTTATAAGCTAGACAAAAAATTAGGTATAGATTAAGTTTAAAATCACCAATAACGGGTAGTCATGAATGGGCACATACCAAATTGGGTACCTGTCTCAAGTGGAGTTCCACAAGGATCGGTTTTAGAACCATTATTTGTCTTTTTTATCAATGATCTTCCAGAAATATTTCAACATGGCAAAATGTAAGGTATTGCACATAGACTGCGGAACCAAACGGTCAACAAAACAATATTAAATGTGCAGCGATGACGGATCTCAATTAAAACTTGCAGTTACCAAGATCGAAAGAGATCTTAGCGCCATGGTTTCAGACAGCTTAAAATTAAAAAATCAAAAAATTTGAAATAGCAGCCTCAAAAGCCAATCAAAAACATGGTAAGCTGAAAAAAGCATTGTTGAGTTTAACATCACTTGAAGACCGCAGGATTTGAGGTGACCTAATTTAACAATTCAAAATCACTTTAAAAATTAACAAAAACAATTTTTATGTGCCAAAGACGTAAAAATTAGCTAGATTGGTTTACAATCTTTGGGGTCACAGTCAGTGCCTCGATAAATTGCATCAACAAAGAACAGTTTTTTATAAATCGAATTGTATATCACTGGAATGCTCTTCTGTAAAAGGCAATCAATGCGCCAAACGTTTCTGCAAACTGTTTCACTAACTCTTTATAACTATAGCTGCTTTGTATGCAGCACTGTCAGAACAGAGGAGCCTGATGCTGCCCCTCTTCATCAATCTTTTTACATTTTACCTAATTTTTTGTTGCAATTTTTGATAGATTACTGAATAAACTAAACTTTTTATAGTAAACTTATTGTTCAACAGTTGAATCAAATTTTACAATAATAAAATGATTATATTTTGAAACATTTTATAACTAATAAACTTTATTTCTTACTTCTTAGTTTTTAAATTTTATTAAATTATTAGTTAATAAATAAAAAATATATACCATAAACTAATATACAATAATAAAAACACTAACATTAAATGAACAAAGAATAAAATACTCAAAGTAAATACATGAACAATAAATGCAAATTATTACCTTAATATCTCGATGCGCGTATGACGGATTATGAGAATGAAATGTTGATACTGCGGTGCACAAACATTTTATCATTGAAACAATTTTTTTTTCCTCAATTGATTTTTTTGTTATTAGAGAAACATCAATCATTTCTTGAACAGAGCCAAGCTATTTAAAAAAGAAACCTTTGTTCTAAATTTTACTTATATAATTTTATAAATTTTTAAAAACTGATTAAATGCTTAAACACATTGTAATAATCTTGAGCTTTACAATGGCGGTAAAGCCATGCACTTATAACTTGAATAATAACAATATAACTTTGCAAAAGTAATAAAAATGTATGATAGCGAAAAAATAAAACAGATTATATAAACTAATGAAAAATATAATTCAGCAACACATAAAGCTGTGGGTATAAAACACAAAGATGTAATCAATTGAATTCTTATTAGGTTAATCTAAATCCATTGAACACTTAACTTATGACTCCTTCAAAAATAGTCATAGCTTAGTTTCAAATCAGACTGTTAAAACTTTGACCTATTGCTAGACTTGCCAGATACACAACAAATACAAACAATTATTGTATTAATATATCAAGTTGCATCTTGTTTATTATTATAGCTAATAGGATAATTAACACAGAATAAAATGATTAACAATAATAATGAATGATTAATAATATCTAGCGATTAATAATAATGAATGATTAGTAATAATGAATGATTAATAATAATGAACAACTAATAACCATGAATGATTAACAATATGAACTATTAATAATAATGAATGATTAATAATAATGATAACAATGAATAATTAACAATAATTAACAGTAAATGATTAATAATAATAAATGATTGATAATAATTAATAAATAATAATAATAAATGTTTAATAATAATTAACAATTAACAACAGCTAATGATTTTTATTTTTTAACATCTTCACTTTTAACAATGCTGCAAACAACCAGTATTAGAGTTGGAAGTTACCGGAAGAAAAAAAATGAAGTTTATAAAACAAGATAACCATTAACAGAGGACTTGAAAGATTGCATATTGTATGAATTAGAAATAAAGAAAGGGAATCATTCAAAGATCCACTCCAGATATGACAACAGTATTCCATACAAGGATGAATTTGAGATTTATAGAGATAAAGAATATAATCTGGAGTAAGAAAGAGGCAAGCACAATAAAGAGATGCAAGAGAACCTTAGCGAATGCTAATTTAGTAATGAACTTGATATAAGCGTTAACCCTAGAAGATGAAGGGTAGATGAAGGATAGATTAAAAATAATAAATAACTAATAATGAATGATTAATGATAATAAATGAACAATAATAATGAATGATTAACAATATTGAATGATTAATAATAACCAGCAATTAATAATAATGATTAATAATAATGAAAAATTAATAACAACAAATGATTAATAATAACAAATGATTTATAAGTGTTTGAGTAATGAAAAAAAATTTTAACACAGCTTGAATACTTACATTGTAATATGGAAACAATAAGCGTGCTTCGTATTTTCCTTGCTTTTGCACAATTTCGTGATCTATTAATGGCATAACATACTTATTCTTTATTGTGTTATGAGAACTTATTTCCCTCTGGATCATCTATAACATTCACATTAAACTTTTTTTAATAACCATAATGTGACAACAAATAGTTAAATTAGAAAAATGTTCTTAATGTAAAGTAATAATATAACAGTAGTGTAAAAAAATAAAATGTTTGTAGAAAAAAGTTCTTAAAATATTTTATAACATAAACTTTTGATAAATTACACCTAACCTTAGTGAAATAGAAAAATAAAAGATAAACAAGATATAATAATTAAGTAAACTCAAAAAATACATACTTCATTGTGCTCAGGAAGCTGAAGCAAAACTCGCTTCTATATTAAAAGAACAATACTGTTTAATTTTGTTTATATTCAATAAAATGTTAAAATAAAAATAATATAATTTAATTTGTTTCAATGAATATTCTGATATACAATAAAATATATTGTATAAAAATACACAATGTATGTTATATATACTCTCTTATAGTACATGACATTATATTAGAGAGTGACATGGGGACGGTTACCATGGTAAACTGCGGTTTTTACCGCAATAATGGGGGCAGTTGTAAAATAAGTGAGGGTAATATCGTGGTAATGAGGACAATGTTTACAGTAATACCACGGTAACGGTAATGACTTTTTTTATACATGTTTCAAAAATTAATTTTCGATATGACTTCTTTATGTTTGGACAAACAAGACATAGAAAAACTAATAATTTCAAAATCAACTAGAATAACTTTTATTAAAAATTCTGGAACAACTGATGTCTGGCCTAATTTTCAAAAGGTTGAAGTCGTCAGCATGTTTGCTTCACATGTTAAATGTATAAACTGTAATTCACTTTTAAAGTGGAAATCTTGTGACGGCACTAATGGCTTAAAGGCTCACATGAAGGCCTGCATTAGAAATAAAGATGATAGGACTAGAAGTCTTTCAAGTATGCATTTTTATTATAATACCTTTTAATTATTACAATAAATACACATATACATGTTTTTTAAAATGCATTTTGTCTTCTACATTTTTTATTAATACATTTATTTGTCTTCTGTATGTGTTATAAAATGTTTTAAAAAAAACGGAAATGTATATTAGCATTAAAAGGAACATTGCAATATGTTATAATATTTGATAGAAATAATAATTTTGCTTGAGGGGACATAATTCAATGAACGGGGTGGGGATGGGGACAAAAACCCGTCTCCATGTCATTCTCTACATTATATATAACATACTTTTTTTTTTCTTTTTGACTTTTTATTTTCATAAACTTTATTAAAAGATTTTTTTAAAGTTTTTTTTTTTACATATAAAACTATTATTAATTTATCTTTACTTGCTTAAAAAAATTATTTTTTTAAAATTATTTATTTCTTTAAGTTGCAAACATTTTCTTTTCTTACATTTTATTTCTTTTACTTGCAAAAATGCT
Organism: Hydra vulgaris; assembly: GCF_038396675.1. Classification (NCBI taxonomy): domain Eukaryota; kingdom Metazoa; phylum Cnidaria; class Hydrozoa; order Anthoathecata; family Hydridae; genus Hydra; species Hydra vulgaris. Next base: position 59,989,622 of record NC_088931.1, on the reverse strand, counting down.
TTATTTCTCAAAAAAAAAAAAAAAAAAAATAAAACTTGTTTTGGTATATCTTTTTGGATAACAACATCCGTTTTTGCTATGTCTAACAACAACATCTGTAAATACACTGAGATATAATAATATTTGTCCAACAACATCTGAAATTTCATTCATATCTAATAACATCTGTGTAAAAAGTATATGATTACTACAGATGTAGTTACAACTTTTCAATTATTTAAGTATAATAACATCTGTGCAACTATATCTGGAGTTTTTTTACAGACGTAGTTACATCTTTTCGGTTATGCTAAGAATAACTGCATCTGTACAACTACATCTGTAAGTTCTACAGATGTAGTTACATCTTTTCGATTATATCAAATATAAACAGAATTTTATGAAATTATTAAATTATAATGCATTATATTAACCACATGTAGTTACATATATGGTTTTTTCAGATGAAATTACATCTGGAAAAAAAAGTTAAATATAAATGCAATATTTAATTAAATTCAGTTTTATATATGGTTTTTTCAGATGTAGTTACATCTGGAAAAAAATATTATATATAAATGCATTATATTAACCAGATGTAGTTTCATATACAGGTTTTTTTTCAGATGTTGTTGGAGTAAAAAAAATACAGATGATCTTAAACAAAAGCCTGCAGATGATCTTGGACTACTCTACAGATGTTGTTGGACAGATGTAGTAATCGTTTACCATCTTTTCCAATTCCAGGAATTCAAGAACTTACACCAAATCTAATTTTGTTTGAAAATTTAATTTAAAATTGGCAAAATTATTAATAAATTGTTGTAAATACTGTTAATAAATTGTTGTAAATACTGTTAATTAATTGTTGTAAATACTGTTAATTAATTGTTGTAAATACTGTTAATAAATTGTTGTGAGTACTATCAAGTCACTTTTTAGTCTACACATTTAATATTACAAGCGAGCCGTAAAAATCTTTGTATCTGATTAACTGATACAAAAAGAAATTCGAACTTGTAAAGATTAAAAGCAAAGATAATAATTGGAGACTCAGGCAAGGGCGGATCCAGACCATGTCATAAGGAGGGGGGGGGGGGGATGATTTTAAATTTTTTTTGAATTGGGGATGCAGACAATCTAGTAAGAAGAGGAGGGGGGGGGCGATTTTCAGATTTAATAACAACAGCCCCCTCTCCCCCCATCGGAGAGTATATACTTTATGGACAATCCCTTTTAAATTTTTAATGGTTTGAGTTAACTGGCTAATCTTATAAAAAAAAAAATCAAAGAAAATTAAACAAAAAAGATTGAGAATATCTTTTAAAGAATAGCATAGCAAGTTTTTTGATATTAGTATAAACAAAAAATACTCATTCAAGCATTTTTTATTTAAGAAACAATAGTTTTGAATTTGCCTCCTTAAAATACAATTAAACTTTATTGTTTATTGCATGATTAAATTACTGAGAAAAAAATGTTAAAATGTTCAAATGTATAATTTTTTATTAAATCAACTCTATTAATATTGATTTATACTAGAAATATGTGTATAAACATTATTGGGATCCAGTTGCCCCACAATTCTTAAATTTTTAGTAAATAAAAATGATTTTTTTCTTGTAAGATGGTTCCTTTTAACTAGAAACTTGGCAAAATCAGACAATGTATAGTGGTAGCAAATTTAAATCAAATTTCTCCATTTAGGCGCAACTTTTTAAAATTTGATTTTAAGCATAGAAATTTATAAATTGAAATATAGATAGATTGTTATTAAAAATTTTGTGAAATTTATTTAACTCTTTAAATTTAATTCTTTAATTTTGATTTTTAACTAAATTGTAATTATAAAATAAAGAGTAATGTAGGCTGTCATAGCAACGCATATATAATCTTATATGTTATATATGACAATAATATAATACGCATATACGATAACAAAACGCATATATAATCATATATGTTATATATGACAATAACATAATAATGCATATATAATCATATATGTTATATATATGACAATAACATAATAACGCATATATAATCATATATGTTATATATGACAATAACATAATAATGCATATATAATCATATATGTTATATATATGACAATAACATAATAACGCATATATAATCATATATGTTATATATGACAATAACATAATAAAGCATATATAATCATATATGTTATATATGACAATAACATAATAACGCATATATAATCATATATGTTATATATGACAATAACATAATAACGCATATATAATCATATATGTTACATATAACAATAACATAATAACGCATATATAATCATATATGTGTTTTGCAATTTAATTTGCTACAGCATCTATATTACTATTACTGTTATTATCTAATTTGAAGAAATATTTTGAGTCAAACAAATGAGCTTAAGAACCATGTTATTGCCTCGCAAGAGGTGGGAATAGGGGAGATGCAGCCACTGATCTTAAAAGACTCAAGAGTTCCTATTTTTTCTGTTAGACCTTTAGATTTTGGTGAAATGTTGTCCTCATTAAAAATTACTTGAATACTTTTTTATTTGAAGACAACATCCATGCTTAGCATATTTTCTGAATAGCCTAGAATATATTGTAACTCATTCTAAACACTAATTACGATAAATTTAAAATTAAATATATACTGTGCATGTTTATTAATTCAAAAATTTAGAATATAAGTTAAGTGCTAAAAACCTCTAAAAATATCAACAACAAACAATTGATTTTTACTAACATATAAATTTGAATACAATATAAAGAATTTAACTCTACTTTTTTTAAATTAATAAAAGAAGTAATAATCTATTCAGAATTTAATGTACCATCTGGTTCTAAACTTTTTTTCTTTGGTTGGGTATTTGTTCTTTTTTAAACAATAAAACTTTTGTTTTTTCATCATTCTGTATTAGGTTCTCTGAGAAAACTAGTGCTTACATTTAATATGGTAAAAAAATAAGGGGATTTTTAACAATAAAATAAGGAAGCCTTCAACAACAAAATGAGGGAGCCAATAAAATTAGTTGAATTATTATAGAAAGCATTAGAGATATAGATTATTCAAATCCCAAACTTTTTCTTTTTGAGTTATTTCATTCACTGTCACATTTTTTCAGCAATCTTGCCTCAAGCTTGTTATTAAAAAGTGACAGTGGAGACAAATCCTTAGTGAAAATATAGATGCACTTAGCTACCATGGAATGTATTAGATTAAAACAAACTGAATAATTCTTGGTAGCTTAGAAAGTTGTCCATCAAAAAATGCTCCTTTGAGTAGCTGGCTGATCATGTTCAACAGTACAAATTTTATAGAGTATAACAACTTTGACATCCATCTTGCCTTGAACAAAGCGCCTGGTCTAGTAAAACCATAAAACACCACACTTTACTCATTACTTAGAAATCTCCAAACTGTTTCACGTGCAAGTTAGTATAATTTCTTCTACGTGATATCAACAAGCAAGCCAAAGAAGTGTATTGCTAATTATATTTTGCATTGAAACACAGTCTGCAGTTATAGACCCAGTATTTGATGCTATCAAGTTAAAAAACCATGCCTATTACACAGTCTGTATAGTTCGAATCTTCTAGTAGTTAAAATGTTGCCTCAGCAATAATTGGTTCCATCTTTTAGATTGACTTATGTGGCAACACTAGGATACCAATATACTTTCCACCCAAACATCCTAAGAAAAATATTTTTCAAGATAAATACTTAATAATAAATTAACTTTATAATAGGTTGTTAAAATTAATGTGATATTTGGAACTACCAATGAATGAATTATTCATTGGTAGTTCCAAGTATCACATTAAGTTTAAATTTGTAAAAGAACTCTTTCATAAATTTTTTGTTGTCAAATGAATCCCAATAAACCAATACCAACATTTGAAAGTTTCATAGAGATTTTTATCTTGGTAGCAATTGTCTGCAAACACTCTACTTTGTTTTTAAATGAATTAAAATAAAAAAATAAAGAGCAACAAACAATTTTAATTTTTTTTAAGAATTTCTTCTGCCATTTTAATTAGTTTGGTTGTTTGTATATTTGCTTGATTATAAAATGATTAAACTGTTTTATTTGCATCACCTTTTGATTTAGCTACTTTATCAACCTAAGTTGTCAATAGTGCAGCCCTGGTGCAGCCAGTGCAGCCCTGGTGCAGTTATTTAGGCTCTAGCCCAATAAGCAATATTGGTAAGGAAAGAGGCGTGAACTAGTTAAATGCTCTTCCGCGGTGATATATAATAAGATCATAAGAACTTCTGGGAGCACCTTAATAACCACTAAAAATGTATACATATTTTAATGTTCATATATCTTTAAAAAATAAAAACAAACATCAAGAAAAATTAAGAAAAAAAAAAAAACACTACAAAATTGAGTTAAACTATTGATCAGGTTTTAACTTTTTTAATAAACAAAATACTTTTACACATTTTCTGTACAATTAAGATAAGAATCTGTGGTTCCAATTTTAAATTTCTAGAGATCATTCTGACTAGTGTCCAATTAGTATTCTTTCTGTTATTAGCAAGATCTTTAATCAACAAACTTTTAACATCCCATCTTAAGTCAAATAACTTACTGAATACAGTTTTCCATCTACTCACTCTACAGCTGCCTCGCTAACTGCTGTGACTGAAAGATTTTATAACCCATTTGATGGTCGCGGTGAAGCTAGGACTATTGCTCTTGACATATCTAAAGCTTTCAATAAAGTTTGCAAGATGGTCTTCTCCATAAAATTGCTTCATATGGTGTATTTGGAAAAGTTTTTGAGATTATCAAACTATTTCTAAGCGTTTTATCATAGTGATCCTCAAAGGCCAACACTCTTCTTCATTTCCAGTAACTTTTGGGGTACCTCAAGGTTCATGTCCTGTTTTGATTCTTATCAACATTAATGATCTTTCTGAACAATCTTACACCTAAAGTAGCTCTATTTGCTGACAACTCAACTTTATACTCCTGTCTTGACAAAATGTTTTTTGTTTTTGAACTTATAAAAAGTGCAGACAATCTTGAATCTGATTTCAATTCTGTAACATATTAGGGCTTGCAATAGCTTGTGAATTTAAACTTCAAAAAAACTCAGTTATTCACTTTTAATAACATTCTAATACAGCAATTAAGATTCTAGTAGGCTCATATAGACAATTTGAAAAAAAATTGTCAATCTTGATACTTTAATTAAAATCTGCTACCACTAAATATTGTCATATTTTCTTTTTAAGAAAAGTTAAGCTAATTTAAGTACTTAAGTGCAACTGGGTCATAAGGGCATCTGGGTCACACTAATATAAATACAGATATCTTTGCATACTTTGCCTTTCATAAAATGTAATTGATAATGCCATACTAAAATAACCATGTGTGGGGTCAGTACATGCATGGAATGAGAGTTTGGGAAGCTTGGGAAGATGCTCTTTAAATATAAAGGATTTTTTTTTTTTTTCATTATTTGATGCATTACTCTTCATTTATTAAAGAAATTTGTATTTAAGTTGACGTTTTACAACTTTAAGTACGCAAAATATATTTTAGTATGACATAATGACATTTTATGCAAAGTCAAGAATGCAAAGATATTTATATATTTTTTTTTTTTTTTTTTTTTTAAACATCTTCGCTTCCAACAAGGCTGCAAGCAGCCACTAATTAAAGTTGGAAGTTACTGTAAGAGAAAAGATGAAGGTTGTAGAGCAAGATAACGATTGACAGATGATTTAAAAGATTGCAAATTATATGAATCAGGAAAGCAAGATGAAGGAAGCGAATTCCAAAGAACTGATGTTCGAGGAAAAAAACTAGACGAATAAGCGTTTTTGGAGCACTTAGGAACAGTCACAGAAAAAGGATGACACTTAATTGAATGACGAGTAACACGAGAATGAATTTTAGTAGATGGCACAAGAGACGCTAGCTCTTTAGAGCAGTGCCCATTATAGTATTTGTAGAAAAGAGAAAGAGAAGCAACATTACGACGATGTGATAATGGTTGGAGGTTGGCTGCAAGAGCAGGTCCAACTATGTTTACAACGCGTTTTTGCACCTTGTCTAAAAGAGAAAGGACATCATTAGAAGATCCGCGCCAGATATGGCAACAGTATTCCATACAAGGCCGGATTTGAGATTTATAGAGATAGAGAATAGAATCCAGAGTAAGAAAGTGGCGAGCTCGATAAAGAGATGCAACCTTAGCAGATGCTAATTTTGCAACTGATTTGATATATGGTTTCCAAGAAAGATTGGAAGTAAGAGTTAATCCTAGAAGATGAAGAGTAGGTGACTCATCGAGTACATCACCGTTCATAAATATAGGAAGATCTAAATTATTGCGATAACGATTGGCTGAAAAAAATTGAGTTTTATCTGAATTAAAGTTCACCAGCCACTGTGAGCCCCATGCTGTAGCAGAAGTGAGATCCTTTTCAAGCTCAAATGCCCCATCCAGGCAATCAGAGGGTGTTGGTTTCTTATCACGACAAGAATAAATGGTAGTATCATCAGCAAACAATGCCACCTTAGATGTGAGAATATCTGGAAGATCGTTAATGTAAATTAAAAAGAGTATAGGGCCAAGGATAGAACCTTGAGGAACCCCTGAAGTTACAGAATAAGAAGAAGAGTGTTGTCCATCGAGGACAACTTTTATGCTACGATTGGAAAGGAAGGATTCAATGATCTTAAAGATGTTGCCGGATACACCATAAGAAGAAAGCTTATGGAGAAGACCAGCATGCCAAACTTTATCAAACGCTTTTGAAATGTCAAGAGCGATGGCCTTAACCTCTCCACCTTCATCTAATGCACGATAAAACCTGTCAGTTATTACTGTTAGCAAATCAGCTGTAGAACGAGAAGATCGAAATCCATATTGATGGTCAGAAAGTAAGTTATTAGATTCAAGATGAGAAATTAAGTGTTTGTTAATTAAAGATTCCAAAACCTTGCTTATGATAGGAAGAAGACTTATGGGACGGTAGTTAGACGAATCAGATCGCTCCCCAGAATTTTTGAAGATAGGGATAACAGATGCCGCTTTCCAGCAGGCTGGAAAACAAGACTCTGATAAGCACTTGTTGAATAGTTTTGAGAGTATAGACGACAGCTCCGGAGAACACTTCTGCAAGACAATAACAGGTATGTTGTCTGGGCCACAAGCTGTAGAAGAGTCTAGGCAGGAGATCACTTTAGATACAGATGCTGGAGTGATATGAATGTCAAGCAATGGATCAACCTGTTTGTTGGCAATATCAGGTAGAACGCAATTAGTGGAATCAAAAGATGATATTGATGAAAAGTTTTTAGCAAACAGTTCGGCTTTGTCTTTAGGTGAGGTGACAAAGTCTGAACCATACAAGAGAGGTGGAATTATAGATTTGCCCTTATTATTGATATTATTAAAGATTCTCCAGAAGTCACGAGAGCCTAATTTTTGAGATGAGATACGAGATTTCATGACCTGAGAATAGCGGGTTTTGGTGTTAGACAAAACCTTTTTACAGTTGTTTCTAGCAGTAATAAACAGACGCCTGTTTTCTGGAGAATTGTTTTGCTGATAAATATGGAAGTAACGGTTTCGATTGGCAATCGCAGCAGCACAGTGTGAGGAAAACCATGGAGGAGAGTGAGGCTTGACCTGGAATCGTCGAGAGGGAATAAAAGATTCCATGCCAGCCTGAATCCACGAAGTTATGTAAGAAGCACATTTGTCGACAGGAAGTTGAAAGATTTCTACCCAAGGGCCATCACGAAGAAAATCACGGAAAGAATCCCAGTCAGCTTTACTGTAGTTGTAAGAGGTTCGATAATAGGGGGATTCAGGTGATGAAGAAGAATGAGATATTAGTTTTAAAGAGATCAAACTGTGATCAGAAGCACCTAAGGGTGAATGTGGAGAAACTGAGCACTGACTAGGATCAGAAACAAGACATAAGTCAAGTAGAGAAGGGAAATGATTAGGGTTGTCAGGAAAGCGAGTTGGAAAGTTGACTATTTGAGTTAGGGATTGAGAAAGGCAAAAGTTGTGGGCTTTAATGCCTGCAGAGTCACTGACACTAGAGCCAAGCCATTCAGAGTGGTGAGCATTAAAGTCACCGACAACAACTATATTAGCTGATGGATAAAGAGAGAGGGCTTGGTCAATATGATCAGAAATAGCATCAAAAAGAGTGCAGTCTTGAGATGAAGGAGAGCGATATAGAACAAAGAGAAAGGCAATAGAGTGAAGTGGTGCTAAACGAAAGCACATGAAAGAATAGTCTGTGGATTCAAACCTAGTTTCACGACAAACAGGTGAATTCTTACGAATGTAAATGCCCAGGCCAAGCATGTGACTATTGGAGTCTTTACGAATCAGAGGAAGATAACCATCAACACTAAGATCACAAGATGAGACAGCTAAACTCAAATTAGTCTCACAAAGAGCAAGTAGGTCTGGTGAACTTTGCAAGAGATAAGACTCAACAGAAGAAAAGTTACTTCGAAGACCACGAATATTAGTGAATGATAGGTTTAGAGAACTTGGTGATGATGATGGTTTTTTGTGTTTTATAGTTTTTGGTACTTTATTCATTTTTAAATTAGTTTGAAGAACTTGACTCAAAGCATAGATAGTACTCAGAACACCGTTTAATAGCCCACGCAATTGCCTCATTACTACTAATAAACCCTAAGCCGTAACAAAGGGCTCCAAATGTGGCCTCCGCAATGCACACCAAAAGTACAAACAGGGACACCATCCATGCGCAATATGGCACTGTTAATACTTTTTTTTTCAGCTGTTGATGGAATCAGCCTCTCTGAGAGCTACCACAGAGTTCGGGAAACCTGACTACCAGCCGGCCTCAGAACCATAAAACTGAGTTTTAGAGCTGTACCCTCATAAGGAGATAATAGAATGAGTTGCCTAGTCGTAAAAACAGTGACACAAGCAAACCCATGCATTGAGTCAAGAAGATCCAGCATTCAACATCCTAAACTGGAAACAATGTATTAAAAATACATCTGCGCCAGCCTAATAGATGAAGAAGGGGTGCAAGGCTGGTCAACAGATAGAATCTGTTTACCCCTTAAGTCTTTGCCTAGGAGGCCTTCTACAAGACAGTAGCTGGGTGCATTTAACATCTGCCCAAGATGAGTATTTTTATCGAGACACCATCTCTAGCCTTTACTCAACCAAGAGCCCCAAGGCAGGGGGTGTTTTATATCGGAGTTGGCATCTCCTAGCCTTTGCCTAAAAAGGCGTATCCTACAAGGCAGCAGGACATGAAGCAGATTGTACTGGGTTACATGTTACCAGTAGCAGGATAACCTGATCTGACAAAATATATATATATATATATATATATATATATATATATATATATATATATATATATATATATATATATATATATATATATACACACAATGTATGTATGTATGTATGTATGTATGTATGTATGTATGTATGTATGTATGTATGTATGTATGTATGTATGTATGTATGTATGTATATATATAAATATATATATATATGCATTTATTTATATATATATAAATATATATATATATATATACATATAAATATATATATATATATATATATATATATATATATATATATATATATATATATATATATATATATATATATATATATTAGGGTGATCCAAAAATGACCAAAAAATTTTTTTTTTTACTTTTTGTTATTCCTAAGGTCTAAATGTGTTCATTTATGAAAGAAAACATTGTACCAAAAAAATCAGCCAAATCGGTTAATATTTAGAGATCGCTGGGGCGATCTTTATACCCCTCTAAAATTGGAATTTTCAAAGGTTCAGTAAAATATTGACCTTCGTTTTCTGTGCACATTTCGGTTATTTACAGTTCGATTTTAATAAAATAAAAACGAAAATAAAGCTCTTATTACGCATAATAATTTTTGTTAAACAACATTTCCTTTTTAAATGCATATTAAAGCGGCAAAATAAATTGCAAACTAAGCCAAATTTCATTATATTTTATTATATTGGTTTATTATATGGTTTAGTTCAGTTCGAGACTTTATCAAGAGTGTTGTGATTCCTGAAATATTACAATAGTTTATCTATTTAGCTTGACTAATAATATTAATTACAGTATTTTAAGAAAGTGATATAATTGCGAGTTTCAACGAAACTAATTTTGTTTGAAAATATAGGTGACAACAAAATATATTTTCATTCATACACTGTATTAAAGAAAATTTAAAATGGCTGCAGTCGCAAAGTCAACACGCAGTTCTACAGCAAAATGGGTAATTGGTCAACCAATATCAATACTTTCCCATCTTAAGCTTCCAACGATTTTGGAAGTATTAAAATGTTTTTTCTTCCACCATGAGGTGAAAGGATTGAGTATACATGAAAGTTTGGTAACAGTTATCAAATCAACTTGTGAAATTTGGGAAAAAGCTAAAATTCCTACAATTCGAAAGGATAATGCAGTTACAAGGCTTGAAAAATTTCATAAAGAATATACGGATCTATTAAAAGACAGAAATAAAAAATCAGCTGTTGCTAGAAGCAAAGTAACAGACTTTGAAAAGAGAATTATGAAACTTTTTGATATTGCGCCAACTAATGTTTTTGATTTAATAAAAATTGCTGAAGATCGCGATTTCCTCATAGATCAACGAGATTATAGAAACATGGTCTTGGGTTCCATTGAAAAAGATGATGCAGAGAAAGAAGAAAATAAAGTTTGCAGAGAGATAAGTTTGGATAAACGTTTGCAAAAAGAAGCGTTAAGGAAACAATGCTCTGAAGAAGTAGTTGTTCTTGAGAATTCAACTTCCCCTTCAAGTTCTGCTAGTAGCGATCATGATGATATCGTAGTTTTGAAAGGAAAAGATGATGTTGCAGAAAGCTCTGGTCTGAAAAGGAAGCGTTCTATAAAAAAAATTATTACCCCTGAAGTTGTCGCTTCCTTAGATAGAGGAAAAGTAAGCAATCGTGTGGCAATGCGAACTATAGCAGCTACAATGCAAAGTTTAGGAGCTCCCATCGAAGAGTTCTCTATATCTGTTACTACTTTTCATAGGGCAAAAACTGATTATCGTGAAACTCATTACAATGAAACGAAAGAAAATTTCAAACCGGATGTACCTCTCATAGTTCATTGGGATGGAAAAATGATGGCAGACATCAATGGAAGTGGAAATGTTGAGCGTTTGTCAGTTTTAGTAAACTTCTCGGAGTGCCAAAACTTCCTGATTCAAAAGGAGAAGCCATTGCTACTGCAGTTGTAGCCTCCCTCCATGAATGGGACGCTTCGAATCTTATTAATAATCTCTGTGGCATGTCGTTTGATACCACAGTTAGCGATACAGGATCTGAGAAAGGTGCTTGTAATTTACTTGAAGAAAAATTAGGAAAAGAATTATTGAATTTAGCTTGTCGTCATCACATTACTGAAATTGTTGCAGGATCTGTGTTTAAAATTTATTTTCCAACAACTTCCGGACCAGATGTTGCTATTTTCAAACAAATTAAACAAGCCTGGAAGAATATCAAGAAAGATGATTTTAGCCTAACAGTGCAAGATGAAGAAGCTGAAAGATATCTTTCAAACATCTCGATTGAAAAAAAATTGTCTACAATTAATTTCTTAAAAAAATGTTTGCAAGACTCACAACCACGAGATGATTATAAAGAACTTCTTGAATTATGTCTAATATATTTAGGAGAGCAACCTCCTAGTGGAATAAGATTTAAAGCACCTGGAGCCTTCCATCATGCTCGGTGGATGGCAAAACTTATTTATTCAATTAAAATATGGTTATTTAGAGATCAGTTTAAAATGGTGCAACATGAATTAAACGCAGTAAGAGATATTAGCATGTTTGCTGCGTTAATATATGTTCGACAGTGGTTTACTGCACCACTCAGTGCCTTGGCCCCATTTAATGATTTAGATTTTCTAAAAAATATTGAGGAATATCGTGAAATGAATGAAAATATAGCGACCGCTGCAACCAAGGCAATGAAGCGGCATCTATGGTATTTAAGTTTTTTTTTGTTTTTTAATAATTCACCTCCCCAAAGCCAAGAAGGCCACTACAGATGAGGAGGCTACTTGTGGTTATCCCCCTCTCTCAACTCTATAACTCCAAAACACGAACCTTGAAGAACAAAGCCGCTGCGCGGAGAAATAAGTTGAGCGCGGTACTACCAGGGACGTGGTGGGAATCGAACTCGGAACCTCTCGCTTATGAAGCGAGCGCTCTACCACTACACCACTACCTCACAAGTGAAGAACCTATATCTTTGGCCTTTTTTAGTGATGATGTAGAGATTGAAGTTAAAAGAAAAATGATAACTGCCCTTCAGCGTCAATGCGTAGATAATAATAGGCCATCAAAGAAATTAGCAGGTATTACAAATGTAATGAGTAAATCCCTTGAGGACTTTGTAACGTGTAAATCACTTTCATTTTTTAATTTCTTAAATATTGACATTTCCTTTCTTGAAGAAGATCCTTCAAACTGGAAAAACAATGAGTCGTATGCCGACTCTAAAGAACTAGTGAAGTCTCTTAAAGTTGTTAATGATTGCGCCGAAAGAGGGGTGAAGTTAGTACAAGACTTTAATGCTGTCTTAACAAAAGATGAAGAGCAGCAAAAGCATGTGCTAAATTTAGTTGCAGAAAACAGGGCTGTCTTACCAGATGCAAAAAAATCAACATTGAGTGCTAAACAAACCAGGCGACAATGAGCAGCTGTTGTTGTTAAATGTTGTTTAATGTTGTTTAATAAAAATTATTATGTGTAATAAGAGCTTTATTTTCGTTTTTATTTTATTAAAATCGAACGGTAAATAACCGAAATGTGTACAGAAAACGAAGGTCAATATTTTACTGAACTTTTGAAAATTCCAATTTTAGAGGGGTATAAAGATTGCCCCAGTGCGACCTCTAAATATTAACCGATTTGGCTGATTTTTTTGGTACAATGTTTTCTTTCATAAATGAACACATTTAGACCTTAGGAATAACAAAAAGTAAAAAAAAGTTTTTTGGATCACCCTTATATAATGTATATATATATATATATACATATAAATGCAGCATTAGAAGCAGATGAATGACATCATAACGAACAGGAAGTTGCAGGGGCTTCGGTACATAAATCTCATAGCCTGCTGTCGCAAATGAGTGCTGCTACATTGACTGAGGGTTTGACATGGTGCAGCAATCCTTTTTTTCATTACTCTTTGTTTTTTTTCTTACATATGGATTGAGAATAGTATATATATATATATATATATATATATATATATATATATATATATATATATATATATATATATATATATATATATATATTAATAATACTTTTTATTTAACTTTTACCAATGCATACTTTTCCGAGCGATTTTTCACCAATTGCACAAATGAAAAAGCTAAATTATTTAAAAATAAAAATGAATAATTTTTCATAACAATAGGAAAAAATTAACAACTATTTAATCTATATAATTATAATTAATAAATTTATTTAATTTGAACTAATACATATATTTTAATACATAATTTAATATGGATAACTTTCTTTGATTAATTATTTAAACAGCAGTAATTCAAAAAGTTTTAACAAACAAATAGTCGCTGAAATAACTCAAAACTAATGGCATTTTTATTTTTATTTTTTTAGTAAACAAAACTTGTAGAAATTTGATTATTAAAGACATTCTAGGGTAATTAATTTAGCAAAAAAACTAGGAAACATTGAAAATTATAGAAATATTTATGTCAATTTTGATTTAACAATCAAACAATGAGAGTTCTAAAAACAAATGGTAAAAGAAAGAAATTAACTCAACAAATTTAGAAATCAGAAAATAACTAACTATCATTATGAAGTTAGAAACAACAAAATTACTAAAATATTTTAAGTAATATTAAAGATCTAAAAATAAAAAATAATAATAAAACAAAAACAAGTACACGTAATTCACATTAAATGGTTCAATGAAACATGCATCAATTAATTTAGCAAATAAAAATGAAAATTCAAATGGTTATTGTTGTTGTTTTTTTGTTGTTTTTTAATTCAATCATATCAATAAAAATTTACAAATGTTGATTGTATATTAATAGAATTTGGTTAGGTGCCACTTATTTAGTTACAAACTAGTCAATGGAGTGACACCTAAAAACATACAAAATATAAATAAGAGAGAAAAGAAAAAGAAAAGATTGTCGAACAAATAATAATTATATATGTAATAATTATAGTAATAGTACAAAATAATAATAAAAATAATAAAGTATCAATAATTAAAATACAATATGAATTGTATGTATATATTATAGATAATATTTAAATGTAATAATAACATAAAATGTAGCAATAATAACACAATAATAAATATAATATAGATATATAATAAATAAAGCAAAAATCAAACCACTTGTTCCTTAAAGAAATTTCATATCAAAGGCAACTTAAGTACAGAGAGAAATTATAAAGAAATACACTCTAACAATATATTTTTAAATTAAATTCTGTTGAGCAGTAAATAATCTGTAACAAGGGGATATTTTTTTAAAACCTTTTTTATTAATACAGGAATACACTAGTTCCATTGGGAAATACATTGTTGTTTTATGGAAAACTTACCATATTTAATTGTGTTGAAAAAATAAGAGTATAGCTTACTATTTTCTGTATTCCTGGTGTGATAATAGTGAATTTCATTTGTTTTAATAAAAAAATTTAAAAAAGAGCTTGGTAGTATATTTTTGAGAAAGTCAAACACAAAAAGACAATTGTCAAACTTTACAAAATCATGGAGTTTTAGAATTTTTAGTTCAGAAATTTTTTTTTGAATATCAGATCTCATTGGTAAAAACGTCATTGTTCTAATAGATTTGCATCGTAAACTAGCAATGCCATTAAGTAAAAAGTTACTTTTTTGATCCTAAACAATACAACAATAGCAAAGGTGAGAAGAGAATAAAGAAGAATAAATTATTCGAAGAGTATGGATAGGAACATAGTAACGAATTAGAGAAAGCATACCGTTAGTTTGTGTAGGTTTTTTTTTAGAATGATACAGTTGATTATACCAAGATAGGTTTTCATCAAGATATACTCCAAGATACTTTATATATTTTGACGGAAAAAGTTTTTTCTGTTAGTTTTAATTTTAATATTATCAATAGTTTTTTTGAGGTGAATGAAAAATAATGTATTCCATTTTATTGACATTCAATGAAATACGATTACTATTTAACCAGTTACTTAAGTGATGAAGATCTTGATTAACTTTTTTAGAAAGAGTCGTAAGTGATCTGTTGATATATAAGAGATTGGTATCATCAGCATAATGATGTACCTTTTGAATTTTTTAAGAACAAGATAAATCATTTATATATAATAAAAACAATAACGCCATGGAACGCCATATTTAATAACTTTATGTGTGGATTCAAATCCATTAATTGAAACAAACTGAGTGCAATCCCTAATATATGAAGAAAACCAATGATTAGCAAAACCTCATATTCCGTAGTAGTTTAACTTTTTTATTAGAATGTTGTGATCAACCAAATCAAAAGTTTTTTGTAGATCTATGAATACACCACAAGAAAAGGAACCACTGTCAATCGCACCATGAATCATTTCAGTAATGCTAATAAGAGCATGAGAAGTGGAGTGATTTGAGCAAAACCCAAACTGTTGAATACAAAAACAAGCAGAATTATTCAAAAAGTTGTAAATACGAGAATATATAAGTTTTTCTAAAAGTTTGCTGACACTTGATAATGAAATTGGTCTGTAGTTATTACATTCAAGTTTTGAGTCTTTTTTATGAATTGGGATAACAGAAGGAGTTTTTAAGATATCAGGAAATGGTTGTAAATACGAGAATATATAAGTTTTTCTAAAAGTTTGCTGACACTTGATAATGAAATTGGTCTGTAGTTATTACATTCAAGTTTTGAGTCTTTTTTATGAATTGGGATAACAGAAGGAGTTTTAAAGATATCAGGAAATACACTGTTGATGAATCACAGATTAAGTAGTTCAGAAAGTACAGAAGAGATATTATTTGCAAGAGCTTTAAAAATAGGGATTGGAATGCTGTTATGTCCCGAAGCCTTGCTGTCATTAAGAGAATGAATAATAGATAATACTTCATTTTTGTCTGTAGGTTTTATGAATATCGATTTAAGATTAGGATTTTTAAGATATTTTTTAAAGTCAGTATTGGACGATTGTATCTTTTTCTGTAATTCTTGAGTTTGTTATTAGGATTCTTTGTTTTAAGAAATTTGTTAAATATTTTATTTTGTATTTCAAGATGTTTTAGAGTTTTTCAATATCCTAAATTCTATATCATTCAGGCGACAGCACTTTTTATGAAAAAGGTTTAAGCAATAATTACATTGAAGGTAGTGATGGTTTGTATTAACTTTCTTGAAACAATCTTTGCAGTGAGCAGACATTTAAGTAGTACAGTTTATAAAATGAAATGATTAAATGAAGTAAAATAAGGAAACAAACAGTAATATGAACAGTAATATAACCGAAAATTTTAAAAATAATAATAGTATTTATTAATAAGATAAATATATTTCAATTAATAAAATAATAAAATAAAAAAAATATTTATTTAACAATTAAAATAAATAATTAAAAACAATGTTATTAATAAAGTTAGGGAAGAATAACATAAATATATATTAAAAATAGGTTATAATTAGTTAAATTATAAGTTATAAGTATAAAATAAAATAAACTATATTAAAATAATAAAAAATTATGAATGATTATAAGTAAAATATTCTAGTTATAATAAGTGAAAATATATAATAATAAATTATTAAGTTTATACTTAGTATTATAAGTTAATAAGTAAAACTAAAGTAACTAAGTTGGTACATCAGAAAGTACATCTAATGACTCACCTGGGAATGCATCACATGATATGTCTAATGGTTTCTCAAAATGTTTAATGAATGACCTAATACACCATTTAAATAATAATGTGTTTATTATGTCGTATAAATAATGTGGTTATTAAAGACATTCAAGGGTAACTAATTTATCAAAAAAAACTAGGAAACATTGAAAAAAATTTAGAAAAGAAGCTAAATAAGAACCCACTCAAAAACCACACCAATGCAACTTCACTAAGTAATAAAATGCAGCAGCATAAATAGAACTTATCTGTTTAAACCAGATATTATATTAGTGAGTGAAGCATGGTTTAAAGATAAATTATATATGAATATTGATGAGTACAAAATACACTGGATTAATTACAACTGGTGGGTTTAATTATCCACACATAGAATGGGATGAAGACGGCGGAACAAACTGAAAAAAATTGTGATACTAGTATAAAATTTATTGAACAATATATATTTGTACCAACATTTCAAGTATCTGACAGTGAATCTACAAACACACTTGATTTACTAATGACAGAAAAAACTTTGAAAAAATTAGAGACATTGAAATAGACGCATCGCTTGGATCAATGTGGCACATAATGTATGTTCAATAGTAAAGATATAAATTACCAAAATGGAGACAATAAAAAAATAATTTTTGATTTTAATTTAATAAATAGTATAAATTATTTAAAGATTTAAAACTCGATTATCGTTACAGTGCTTTTGTACAAAAATATAATGAATTGAGTAAACTGAATATACCAAAAAAAGGAGCCAGATATGATTAAAAAATTAAAAAAGACCTATGTATAACAGACAAAGTTAAAGCTTTAATACGTAAAAAGAAAAATTTATTAATTCAGTTAAGAGCATGTAAATTCAAATATGTGAATTAAATGAGTACAAAACAGTAAAACATTTAGTCAAAAAAGACAAGACAAAAAAATCCACTATTGATTATGAAAAACAGTTTGCAAATAATGTAAAATAAAATCAAAGATTATTTTACAATTATCCGAAAGAAAACCAAAAAAAATACAATCAATGAAAAACTATGAAAATATCCTCACAGCTGACAATCATTAGATAATATATTAAACAAAAATTTTCAAACAATTTTTGTAAAGGATCATGGAGAAATTCTGGAGTTTGAAAAATGTATTACCAAAAATTTTAAATGGTATTGGATTAATTTGGTAACAAATGAGGCAGTTCAGCAAAAAGCGGATTCTCTGGGTGTCAAAAAAGGATTCAGTAGCAATGATGATAATCCATATATACATAAAAATTGTCCAAGTAACGTCCCAACTACAGAACCAGTGTCGTACCCAGACGTAATCCCATACCGTTTGACTGGTACATGCCTAAACTAACACACCCAAATTAAAAATTCCATAAGTTATAAGTCCAACATTATTAAATACAAGAAAATAAACATGTAAAAAAAAAAACATCATTTTTGTTAGCCGTACATTACATGTTATAACTATAATTATAGTGGAAAAATTTATAAAAATTTTATCATTGATAAATTTAAATTTTATCAACATTTACTTATATTTTATATATAAGTATGGAGTTATATTTACATGAATTTAAGAATGAATTTTATATTGATTAAAGTTAAACTGCATTGCTAGTGTATTTTAAAGTGCCAAATCTTAATTTAATTTAATTTTGAACCCAGAAAACTTAAAAACAGGGTTTGACTGAACTGATGAATGTGGGTCCATTTAAAGTTAAAAGAAAAATAATATGTCAAATATCAATCTTTGCTTGAAAATTTGAAAAAAGAACTCAACTTTTTACTATTTTATTAGCATTTTAAATAAAGCATTAAATTTTTTGATTTTATTTCAATTATTTTATTTAGAACAATAAAACACTTATTTTTCTATTTTGTTTGTTTTTCATTTTTTACAACTTTACATTTCATCGTTTACAACTCATATCAAAGATTTGTATTTTGAATATAGATAAAAGGTTTGCTTTGCCGTTTTCATTTTAATTATTTTATTAAGAATTTAAATAAAATGCTGTGTTTTTTTTGTAATATTTTATTAAGAAGTTAATTAAAATGTTTCTTTTTTTTCATTTTAATTATAACTATTTTATTTAAAACCTAATTAAAACGTTTGTTTTTATTTTAATATAGAATTTAAATAAAACATTTTTTTTTTGCGATTATTATTTTAATTAGTTTATTTAGAACTTAATCATTACTTTTTTCTATTTTTATTGTAACTATATTATTTAAATTTAAATAAAACATTTTTTATTCTGCTTTATCTTAATTATTTTATTTAGAAATTAAATAAAGCCATATTGTTTTGCTGTTTTTATTATAATTATTTTATTCATAATTTAAAAAAAATTTTAACTTTTGCCAAATTTAATTTATTTAAAATTTGCACAAAAAACATCGGCAAGAAATTGCCAACCTCAGACACTGTCAGGTTGGCAGTTAGGTCAGCATTGCTGAATGCTAACCCTAATTCCGAGGGCTGAATAACTATAACAAAAATTACTAGAGAAATCTAAATTCGTTATTTCAAACAGAGTATATTTTTTTATTATTTAATTCTTAAAATTGTTTTATAAATAACATAATAAAATTTTGTTTTTTTTATCACAATTGAGTTTTTTGTTTCATTTTTTTAAATATTTAATTAACTATTTTTAATAAAAATTGTAGTCAATTAGTCCGGTCAAAATAGTCAAAAAAATAGTGGTAGGTTTGCAATAATTTGCATAGAGCTGAAAATCCGTACATATGTTGGGGACATTATTATATATAAAAAATAAACCCCCACCTACCCCCGATTCCACATCTGCAAAAAAAGTTATTCAAAGGAAAAGGATAAAAACTTTTTTTGTTTTGCTTGCGCCATTTACTATCTAAAGAAAAAAAAGTTTTTGCGACATTTCTCTGATCTTGGATTAGAATAACAAAATGTTGCTAAGTTATGAAGGGGTTTTATTTTTTGTTTAGCTGTTCTAAAATAAATAATTCTTATAATTGCGATATATTTTTAAAAAATATTTACGAGTATTAATTTAGTATATTTTTTATTTAATAATTTTTTTAATATAATTTTTTTGAAAAGCCATTTTTATAAACCCTGTTTTGAAAAATAATTAACTAATATTCTTTTTCAAGATTTTTTAAACAAAATTTTCTTTTTAAAACTAAGTTTTAAATGCTAAAAGTATTTCATCATGTTACAGGTCAGTGGCAACCAGGGGGTCAGCAGGGGCATTCGCCCTTCCCAATAATTTTTGAAATAAATTGTTTTAAAGTTAATTATTAGAAAAAAGCAAGTAATTACAAATTAAGAAATAAAAAAAAAATGGATAGAAAGGACATAATTTGTTATCTGTATTTTCAACGTAAGTTTCTTTGGCAAAAAAATTTGGACCTACTACTATTTGACCTACCCAATAGTATTGCTATCCCCCCCCCCCCTCCATATAATTTTTATTCTTACATGCCTGCGTTATACTAAATTAAGTTTGTCTTAAACATTATTTCGTCTGGCTTTTGCAGTTAAATTGTTTGGTTATTTCTCATAACGACTTGTCCTACTTAATACTTTTTTACAATTGTCACAATTATCTTTTATATGTAGTAAACTTTTAACAACAAGTGTGAAACAATTCTTATTGATCGTGGAATGAAGACTTTAATTGATTCTAGATGACGTCTAAATCTGATGATTAAAACGCCATCTAGAATGCAGCAAAAAATGGTCTGATGACGTTGCAAAAAATGTTACTGTACATGTTGAGTATGATTATGATTTATTTTCTTTTTTACATTACTTTTATAAGTATTGTGTTAATTAATAATAATTAATTTAAACTAATACCATAATAGTATAAATCCTCATACTATTACGGTATTAGTTTTATTACAATTTTTCTTTAAGTGTCCAGGGCTCTCTCTGGGAAATTCAGTTAGCCCCGGACACATAAAGAAAAAATAGGTTGTACACATGTACTAACAGAAAACAAACTGTGTCAAAAAACTTTTTTAAAAGTTTAAACACTTATCTATTGAATTAGAAACAAAAAAATAATTATTTTGTACTTTAATAGTATACAAAACATAAAAGAAAAAATATTAGAAAAAACGCATGTTTCAAAACTGGAAGGTAGCCTGGGATACATAGTTAAAGCATGATTTTACCTTTTTTATACCCGAGTGACACAAATGTAATATATAATTAATTAGCATTGGAATGTTCTCAACACATTTTTTAAAAAAATTGCCTTGATATATAAGGAATGAGAAGGAAAATGTCATCATTTAGAAATATAAACATTAGCTTTTAGATAATGTAAACAAACACTTTAAAAACACCTCTTTCAAACCTTAGATCTTTTTATTGGAACTAAATGAATTACTGTTATGGGTTTGTGTATTATATTAAATGTATTATTATTTTTATAAAAACACTCCTCATTTTTAATATGTAGATACCACCTGATCATATCTCATTCACAAATACTAGTTTAAATAAAAAGTTTACACAAAAATTATACATATTAAAATGTGAATCAAATATGATACATTGCTCTTCTTGTTGTGGAAAACAATATCTTGCATTCCCAGCCAATCACTTTGACATATTATGATAGATATTTTGCATATGCCATATTTTCACACAAATAATGTTTTTATAGTATTTAAAGTCAAATAGCTTCTTTAGTTTAACTTGTACATCAAATGTCTGGAGTTACCGGACATACAGGGCTACCCGACTTCCTTAAATACTCTAAATTACCATATAATACAAATATAATCATAAAGGTTTTTATCCTGTTTTGCACTACCTGGATTAACATTCATTTTATACAAATAATATTTAAAACATAATAGCTGTGCCCTCTGAATTAGAGTTAGCATTTGGCAATGCTGATTATACTGCTGACCTGACAGTTTCTGAGGTTGGCAATTTTTTGCCGACCTCAGAATTTTACAACTTAATTTTATTTTTTATTTCAAATAGATTAAAAACCGCAAAACAAACTTTTTGTTTTAACTGTAACTAAAAAAATTAAAAAGAAAAATGAAAAAACATTTTATCTAAATTTTTAATAAAATAACTTAATAAACTACCTAAACCTAAAGAAGGTTTTAGGGTCAAATCATTATATTTCAACCAATTTAAAAAAAACTTTGTGGGGCACCATCTCTGATTTTCCTGATTTTTACATATTGTTATGTGCATCATGTAGATAGGTTAAATTTGAAATTTTAGTAACTTTTTAGAGACCTTCATTATGGTTCAAATAAAGGTCTCAAATTAATTTAGATATTTAGGTACTTAATACCTAAATATCTAAATTAATTTTAAAATGGAACCATTATTTCTTTAAATACTATTTAATTATAGGTAATTAGTGGTGTTTATGTGGTCTGGACCTCTCCCCCCCTCTCACTCACTAAGGTGAGAGGGGGAAGGGGTTTTGGGTGACACCAAACAAATTCAACTAACTTTAAGTAATTTAATTAAGTTTTGTTAATTTCCTTTTAAGACCATTACATTGTATATTTGCTGGAAAATCTCGCAAACATTTTTGATAGTTACTATGAAAATTTGAATCTTATGGTAAAAGCATGAAAAAATGTAATAAAGATCTAACGGCCTTAACTGTATATTCATTAGAAAATGAATTATGTATGTTTCATACTAGAAAATGAATGCTTATATCTTTGTAAGTTGGTTGCCCTTCTTCCCCCTTTGATTTGTGCCACCCCAAACCCCTTCCCCCCACCTTAGTGAGTGGGGGGGGGGGGAAGGGGTCCAGACCACATAAACACCACTAATTACCTATAATTAAATAGAATTTAAAGAAATAATGGTTTCATTTTGAAATTTATTTAGATATTTAGGTATTAAGTACCTAAATATCTAAATTAATTTAGAGACCTTTATTTGAACCATAATGAAGGTCTCTAAAAAGTTACTGCCCCCTTTATTTGTGCCCCTATCTACTATAAAGACCAGATCAAGGAGAGGACAACCAATCATAACTTTCCTTTTATTAAGAAATAAATTATAATTAGTTGCACCCTTTACATAGGCCAGTTGACAGATTAGAGGGCACTGGTTTCTAGTAACACATACAACCATTGAAGATTGAAAAATAGGGTAATTTAAAAATGCTGGCATTTTTGGTGTGGATTTGACAAGTTTATAATGTTTGCATTTTCAGATAGTTAGGTCTAATGGTCTTATATGCTTTTAATCTTAGATTTAGAAATAATCTTTAGAAAACAAAGTGTTAGAAAACATAATCTTTAGAAAACAAAGTGTTAGAAAAATTTACAAGCATCTCAAAATGGCTGAAAATTGGACTTTTTAGGCGAGTGGACTTTTAGATATATTTAAGTTCTAAACTGCAACAAGCTGCCTATATTTTGCCTGTTTATTGCAGACAGTAGTAGCTAATCAGAAAAGCTATCTGTAAAGACTTGTGGGTGAACAGAATAATGCTACAGTTAGTTTCATTTTGGCATATTTTAGCAATTTTATGATTTTTTCTAAAGTTGAGAGGTCATAATTTTTTTCTAATTTAACACAAGTTAATAAAAACCACTTATCTAAAGAGAGAACTATCCAGAAAATAGTTCTAGAAAAAATGAGATACTTGTTGAAAGTGAGAAAAAAGTTATACAGTTCTAAAGTAGTCTGTTTTGACCATTTGTAAATCAAGGGGGGCCACTGTGTCATGTTTGTAAGGCTGTAACCTATCTACATGATGCACATAACAATATGTAAAAATCAGGAAAATCAGAGATGGTGAGCCACAGGCAATTGGTTGAAATATAATGATTTGACCCTTTATTCAAATTCTAAATGAAATAATTAAAATAAAAACAGCAAAATGTTTTATTTAAATTTTAAACAAGTTAATTTAAAACACAACAAAAAAATATTTTATTTAAACTTAAATAAAATAATTAAGATAAAAACGAAAATTATAATTAAATTCAAACTTAAATGATACAAAAACAAAAACAAAAAAAATGCTGCATTTTATTCTGATTCTTGATAAAATAATAAATAAATTTTACTTAAATTATAAACAAAACAATTAAAAGTAAAAAAGAAAAAAAGAACAATTTAAAAAATTTTAAACAACAAAATAATTAAGATAAAAAAGTAAAATTGGAAAAACTTTTTTTCGTTTTTCAATTTTATTTTAATCATTTTATTTATTAATAATAAATGATTAAAATAAAATTGAAAAACAAGAGAAACTCAAGCATTGATGTTTGAAAGAAAAGTCGACAAACTCAGTTTTTCTGTAAATTTTATGTTAAACACTTGCACCTTCGTTAAATTATTGAACCCTGTTTTAAAATTATGTGTCAACCTGATTCCGACTTAAATGTTTTTAAGTTTTTTTGCTGACCTTATTTTTTATAACTACATGGGCTAGTTGTAAGAGTCTTATGAAAGAACTTCGTTATTTTTGTAATAGTAAATTTGTTGTTTTTTCTGCAAATAATTTTGCAACTTAGTAAATTTGAAGTAACTTTTTTTTTTTGTTTTTGTTTTTTTTGTTGTTCACCTCCTCAAGGCCGAGAAGGCCACTACAGATAAGGAGGCTACTTAATAGTGGTTATAATCGTCTCTCAACTCTATAACTCTGAAACACGAACCTTGAGGAACAAGGCCGCTGCGCGGAGAAACAACTTGCCCCTTAAACAACTGTTAATTGGATATCATCTTTTTTTTAAAAAAACAAAGAGTTGTAATTGGTGATAACATGTCAATATGGCTTGATATTGTTATTGATGTATCTCAAAGTTATGTCCTTCGACCTATATTATTCTTGATATTTGTGAGTGATCTACTGTCCATTGTTAACTCAAGTTGCAAATTATATGCAGATGATAGTAAATTAATCAAAGTTAGAGAAAATATTAAAGATCATGAGTCATTGCAAAATGACATTTTACCTATACCTTAATATTTAGTAGACAAAGTTGAATGTTGAAAAGTGTTTAATAATGCATATAGGTAAAAAGAACTCACAACAGTAGGACCCATGACAGCAAAAAGCATACATTAGGGACAACAGTAAGTGAAAAAGATTTAGGTGTTAATATTTTTATTAGACCTTAAATAATGTTATCGAGTGAGATCAGCAACAACAAAAACCCAAAGAGGGTCTAATTAAACATATTTTCAAATGGTAAAATGACTATTGAGATGATGATTGATGAGATGAGAAATGAGATTTTGTGAGACTGTTTGAGTTTGCTATTTATTGATGAATTAATGAAAGTACAAAGAAGTGAAAAGAACATAATAGTGATCAGTTTAACAACATTGAAGAAAAGACCAGATTTTAAACAACAATATAAATGAATGCACAACATAGACAAAATAAGTTAGTACAGAAATCCATAATCAACCATCTTTAACTAGTTCAGGTTTTGATTCTTTTGTATGGAACAACAGATACAGATTAGAAAGAGAAATTGTAACATCATGTTTAAAGAAATACCATTACTTCACCAATTAAGCTTGTAATACTTGGAATTTGTTAACAAATGAGATCATAGAAACAAGATTGTTGAATATTCAAAAAGCGCAAAATGATAAAAATTTTGTTAACTAGTGTTGACAAATTGTGTAAGCTGTCTCTAATAGGATGCATGCATAATGTTCCAAAATTTAATTATTTTTGAAATATTTCATTATATTTAAAACAAAAAAAATTTTATTGTTACAACAAACTTGTTTTAAAGTAACTTATCATATGCATCAATATGAACCACATAAAATAATAAACAAAAACTATTGAATCAAAATTAATTTCTAAAGAAAAAACTATGCAAAGTGAGTAACTTTGTACCAACTTTGATAAAGAATATAACTTTTTGAATAAAAGAAATGTTTTCCAAAATTATTTAGATAAAAAAAGTTGTGCATAACTGATATTTATTGAGAAAAATGGTGAATTCACTGCATCCACCAAATCCTCAGTAGTCTATCATAAATTCAAGTTCAAAGACAGATTGACTTGATTTAAATATCATATTCAACATTATATTAGCTCATTTTTTGCTTACACTCATGAATACATGAAGTTTGTATTCATTTTTCGTCTCATTTAATGTTTAAAAGATATTTTTGGTAACTTGCTATACACAGCATTAGGACTAAATGAAATCAAACCATAAGCTTAAAGTTCATACAATAAATTTATTTCCAATCTTTCATTAACAAATGTCATTAAAAAATTCAGCAATATTGAGAAATTTTCCTTTGGTAATGTTACAAAATGGCAAGCTTGCCATCCTGAAGATATTTCTTTATGTGTGTTTTTTTACTGATGCAAAGAATCCAACATCAAGATTCTTTACCAAAGAATTCTTTTTCTAGCTTGTTTCTCAAAGCATGGTAATGAGGTTAGATAAACTAATCTTAGGAAGTAACTTTATCAAACAAACTAGGTTTAATTCTATTAAAACAAGAATGTTTTAGACCACTTTTTGTCCATGAGCCATATAAATGAGTACTTTTTGTAGTAGAATTACTCCTACACAATTTCTACAAAAACATCATAAAGAAGCAAACCTTACTGATGTTTATCATTTTAGGGTACATCAAGGAGACTTAATCATCAGCAGGAACATTAAAAGATTTTTAGTCTACACCTTTGTGAATTTAAATAGCTGAAACAGTTTTAAAAAGATCTATTATTTTATTAAAAAATAAAAAAACATGCTTTTTAGGTTATTTTATTTTACGAAACTTTTGTAAACTTTATAAATACAACTTTTATACCACAAAAGCAACCAATGAGAAATACTATCTTTTCAAAAGTAACTAAAAAAAGTATGATTAATAAAACAAATAAAATTGAATACCAACTACAAGATACGTTATTTGATATCATGAAATAACTATAAATTGAATGTTTAAATGAAAAATTACAAACTTAACTGCACAGCTTATGTGGTTAAATTTGTAACTTTAGAGTCTTGAATAACAAACTTGAATAAAAAAACTTAGTTTTTATATATTAAATAAAAAAAACAATAAGTAATAAAAATTACATAAACTCAAAAAACTCATTTAAATCTTACCATGGTTTTATTTAGAGCAAAATTAATGTGTGTAAAACAATTTTAAATTATTTTAAAAGTTTAAAACAAATGATATTTAATATCAATAAACTGATAAAAATATATATATTATTCTCTTACAATATTTTTCTTTTAAAAGAATGCACACATTTTAGCATATATGGCAATATAGCAATACCGTGCAAGGGTTCTAATCTAGCTTTAAAAACATTTTAAATGAATTTAATTGGTATGTTACATTTCTGCAACATTATGCATTAAGGTCCTAAAATAAAAGATTAAAATATTTAACAGTATAATATGAATCTATATATTGCATCAACTATAAAAATATAATCTAACAATCAGCAGTATAATGATTTTTTAATATATTATTTACTGGACTTCGTTTTTTGAAAAAAACATTTTAAGAAATCATAAAAACTTTCTATAACATTTTTAAAAAACATTATTTCAAACTTATCTTTAAGACAATACTTAAGAATATAACACTTTTTCTCCTTTGTTTTTTATAACATACTATCATACATTTTTTGAGATAACTGAGTAAATTAACTTTCGGACTATATTTAAGAAAATAACAACTTCACCAATAATATAAAATAATTGACACAAAAAATTGTCAAAAAAATTATTTTTCATTTTTATTGTGTTTATCTTAGATTTTCTACCAGAATTTCTGTTATAAAACTATTACAAATGGAAAAATGACTTTAACAAAACTTAGGTTTATTTTTTTGGAAGTAGATACAAACATTAAACTGTATCTATTTCAAATTTAAGCCCTGATTGGTTGATTAGGAACAAATTAAGACCATTTTTTTTAATATATAGCCTAAAAAAGTGACTGCATCATTTCAAAGTTCAAATTGAATATACTCTAAAACCTGTTTTTTTCAGTCCATGAAATTTGTAAAATTTGAAGGACCTCACTTTAGATTAGTACTTTTTACAAATAGTAAAGTTACTAACTTAAAGTACAAACTAAAATCTACAATACAATAAAGTAATATTTTTAATAACTGTAATAATAGTTTAAAAACATAAAAATAACAATTTGTGTGAGTTTTCTCAAAACTAAAAATTCACAGAAAAAAAATTGTGCAGTAAACATAACAACATAAGTATGTTATGAAGGTATATTGTATGCATCAAATTTTTTATAGTAAACAATAATGTACCTCCTTCGCCTATATCTTTGACAACCGTATATGAAATACCATTAACTGAGACTTTATTTGTTGCTATTCCACAACATGTTTGACCCATGTTTTTCTTATTTACTAAATTGAACACAGTATATACAATAATTATTTTATATTATTTAATTTAATAAATAAATTATAACTGATTATAACATTGAATTCAAGCTGCAACCTTATAAAGTGTTCATGAAGTCACAATATGACAACAACAACACCAACAACAATAACATTAGCAATAGCAACAATAACGATATAATTACCAGAAACTAAAAAATTATATAACCTAACAATATTGTATGTAGTATTGTATGTATATTTTTTTATGTAAATTTGCATTTACTTTGTTTATTTATATTTGTCTATGTGTGAACTTCCTTCCTATCTTTGTGACCTTATGTCATTTAACTTGTGTTTTCTCACACATACTTTCTGACTCATTTTATCTCACCTGTTCATTCTCTCTATTTTTCATTTTTGTTAGCCTTTCTTCTTTAATTTTTTTGCTTAGATTTTGATTTTAATATTGTTCCTTTTTTTTTTTTTTTTTTTTTTTTTTGACTTGGTTTATTGTAGTTTACTTTCTTTATACTTTCCTTGTCCTAATATTTTTATTTATTTTTTGTTTATTTTATTGTTTTTGTTTATTTTTGTTTTTGTTTTTTGTTTTTGTTAATTTTATTAAGGTGTCACTCTATTGACTAGTTTTTAACTATATGGGTGATACCGAACCTAATTTTGTAAATTATAATTAAATTTATAATTTTTAATTTTATGGTTGAACAAATAGCTAGAATAAAGAAACAGTAATATATATTATTTTACATACATAAATTACTAGACAGACAGATTACTAGACAGATAAACAAATTTTTCTAAAAATTTTACAATTGATTTGTTTATAGTCTCTTGTGGTCCGAAAAGGTAAGTATATCGCGAAGAAAAAATCTTTTTGTTTTTCCACTTTTTGAAAATTTCGAGTTATTGATTGTGTTAAGTACTTCAAAATTATGTTTTATTACTATATTGAAATCTAAGTTATAATCAAAAAAGTTACAGAGAAAACGTAAGTAACAAAAATATTTTTATATGCCGTCTCCTAAAGTTTTTATTTTTTAAAGCGTTTTATCTCAAAACTCAAAAATGTGGAGATAGAACAAAACAATTCTAACCTCGCAATATTTAACAAGGGTTTGCTGCAGAATAATTTGGTGGGCTTCAAAATAAGATTGAAAATACAAAAATAGATAAGAAAAATTTTCAAAAACGGGGTTTATTGGATTGCAGAACAATAAATTTACCATAAATTAGTCAGAAATTGTCAGGGTCAACACGTGTAAGTGAACGGGAGGAAGGAGACAGGACCGTTCTTTATAGAGGCGTAGGGGTGTGCATAACCTCCTACTAAAACCTTATTCAAAAATTCTTCAGCAAATTTGAACCTCTATTCAACAAATACAAAAAAAACAAGTACCTTTCATTATTTATATTTGTTGAAATTCATTTAAAAATTGGTTTCTATAAAATGACGCAGCATAGCTCATCCTTGTTTTATAGTAGAGTGGTCTAGTAATTTAGGGGGTATGCAAAAGGGTAAAAGTTTTTAAGTTTAGAAAGTAAATAGTCAGAAAAAAAGGAAACACTTTAAAATTAAAATTATACTAGAGTATGTTAAGATGTTACTAACAATTATACTGGTGTTGTCGAAACCCAAAATGTTCATCTAACTCTTAATATTTATTTATTTTAGTTTAAAAACTTAGTTATTTTTTAATATAAGATTTTAAAATAATTACTCGAAAAAAATTAGTATTAAATATTTAAGATAAAAGAAATTTTTTAAAAACCGAAGAATATTCTAGAATTACCCCTGCGCGTTCACATACATAAACGTACACACTCACAATGCATGGTTGATAAATGCTCGTCATAATTTTATAATCATATTTGAAACATGCTCATCATAGTTTCTACACAAATAGTACCGTCAATTATTGTAATAACTTGTGGATTACATGAAAAATGATTCCGTCGGTTAATGGGTTGAAAAATAGAATTGATAAGAATTTTTTTTTTACAGCTGCAAATAGTATATATTTTACTGAAGATACACTATATAGTATATAGTATATATTACTGAAGCTGCGCGCTTATTACAGTTTGCCACTTTTAGCCCTAACCCTCAAATTGAGGACCAAAAAAATGACAATATACCCAGTAATTTAGAGACACTCACAGTTTATTTGGTACAAAAATTAAAATCTGGTCGCACCGTCTGAGAGAGAAAACTGAATTTGAAGTTAGATGGTCTCTACAACATTTTCAACATAAAAAACATGCCGGCTGAATAAAATGATGGGTAAATATCAATGTTCCATTTAGTGATATAAATGTGATTTTTCATTGATTTTATATGTTCTTATTAAAATAGAACCATTTTTTAGGTTTTTGTTCCTATTTGAGGCTCAAACGTACCAACTAGAAAGCAAAACTTTATACGCCATTTTTAGCACTGTCAGTTTCTATAAAAATAATGCAAATAGCATTACAACTTTCAAACTGTATAAGGACATAGAGTATACAAAGGGCTTTCAGCAGAAAAAGGAATGGAACAATTATCTTTTCGTTAGGCTTATTTATGGGGCTTTAAAGTGAGGCTACTAAAGGAATCATTTTTACTGTTTTTTCAGCTTTTGATAATTTTTGTACCTGTAATTGTATTTTTTGCTTAATAAAGTCATAAGGATACAAAAATATAGGAAAATGAAAACTTGGGTTGCCAACTGCTTTATTTACTGCTTTTTTAAGTAACAGGTTTGCTTGTAGATAATAAATATTTAAATCATAGTAATGAAAGCGTCACAAAAAGTATTATTTTTCCCATCTGATCATTAATTGTTTTAAAAATACATGAAAAATTCTCTCTTGACTAATTTTCTTACAACAAAACAGGTTTTAAATTGTTTGGAACAAGACATGCTTTACAAAAACAGTAACTTAAATTCCACATAAAAAATATTCTGTATTTGAGAACAATCAGAAATTTGAACTAAAGATCTTTATCTTATTCAGCCTTTAATCTAAAGATACTTACTGTTGTAGAGTAGCACGCAGTTAAACAATTGCTTTCCATAGTTGGGGTTGTCCAAACCTGTTTTAGATCTTGCCCAATGGAAGCTGAAGTCTGAATGAAGTGCCACAGATGATTGCTCACTAAAACGACCGAGTCCAGTGTTAAAAATTTTGATGAACTTTTCGATATGATGAAAAACAACGTGAACTTTTGGAGTCACTGTGACCGGCAGAGTCATGTACCATTCTTGAAATGCATTGATGTGAACTTCAAATTGTTGAAAGATTGTTTCCGAAGCAAGAATGAGCAACACTTCGAAATTGTTTAAAACTTCGAAATTGTTTAAAAGCCTTGACAAAATTTATGGCAGGATCAACTTGATGTTTGGTCACAAGCCCATTTAAAAGATCTGTATTGTTGAGAAGCTTTATGCAGTCATTTCCAGCAAACTCTCCACCGTGGTAGGGTTGAATGTTCAAATGCAACTTTGAAGGCCATTCGTTGGTTCCTTCCCAGATTCTCTGAAGACCCTTGCAAAGATGATTCACCACCCAAAGCAAAAGGTGCAGTTCTATTGGAGCAATCAATATTTCAATGAATTAATAATTATTGATTAATTCATGCTTAAGAAGCTACTGACAGTTTAGAGATTTTTTTTGTTATAAACTTTATAATTATAAATAGATTATAGATTATAATATTTAATAGATTATAAATCTACTTTTCTAACTTTCTCATTTTTGTTATGAACTGATTTGCTATAAAATAATGATTACTTTCTTTACTTATATTTTATATTTTTACAAACCATTAGACATTTTTGTAGAATTTATTGGTGTAATCTAAAAAGGCAAAAGCAAGTTTTTACTCCTAAGAACTTGTTGGTCTTCTTTTTTTTCCCTCTTTTTTTACATTTAGATCTATTTTGGCAGAAGTCTATGTGTTTTTTAATGTACTTTATCATCTCTAATAAAACTGTTTGCTTTCATTTACAAACTGAAACCTCACTTATATGAAGAATAAATCATAAATAATAGAAAAATTAAAATTTATTTTAATCCATAATGTTTTCTTTGCATTAGATTTTGATGAGCAACAAGAAAAATTTGAAACCAATTTTTTCTGTGTTTACATCCTCTTTAACATAGTTGGCAAAGGTGTGCTAAAAAAATTTGTTATTACATATTAGTTCAAAAACTTTTTTGGTTGAGGACTAGTTCGAATAGATTAACACTTGCTCCATAACTCCAAGCCTCAATTCCTTGATTATAAATACACTTTTTCTTCTCTTTAGCGTGATTATAATCAAGGAAATAAAGGAAGTTTCTTCCCAGGTTTTAATGGTATGTAGTCTAGTTGTTAAGTATCCCAGTTACGTTACGCAGATTAATAATATAATATTAACGGGTATAATGTGGGAATAAAGTGCGGTAAAGTTCTTCTAACCGTGACCCTAAGCATATTGCTGCTTCAATTTAAACCCACATCGATGTAGCAGCATTTTTTTGCATGTTGTGCATGAAGCCCCCGCCCCTAATCTTATTTCCGCATTTTACCTAATAAAAGTTGTCGCATTTTACCAATACCCATAATATGCCTTATTTAATTAATATAAATTGATATTATAAGATTATTTAGTATTAACTTTAGAAGAAAGTAAATTAATTTATACTTTTAACTATTATGATAAATCTATCATATATATTCTGAAAAAATATA
The DNA here is from genome assembly GCF_038396675.1 of Hydra vulgaris. NCBI lineage: Eukaryota > Metazoa > Cnidaria > Hydrozoa > Anthoathecata > Hydridae > Hydra > Hydra vulgaris. The sequence goes on along the minus strand of NC_088931.1, from coordinate 59,956,581 downwards.
TTTTTATGGATATTTACAAATAGTAATTCTACTAATCACCAAAAATACCAAAAATACATAAACTTTATACATATAATTAGTAATAGTTATAAAAATAATAATGATAATAATAATAACAACAATAAAAATAGTTATTATGATAATAATAATAGAAATAATAATGATAATAATAATATCTATATAATAATAATAATATATGGTAATAATAATGATAATATCTAAAAATAACGATAGATAATTTACTTTTATCTAATTACAACAGATTGGTTGAACAAAAATTGCGTAAATGATCCTAATCTACCGTATGAAATGTAGTTTTAACATCACACACAATTACAAATAACTGTTTGAAGGGTTTGCAAGAATGATAACTTGTATATATATATATATATATATATATATATATATATATTTTTTTCTAATGATTTTTTCAACTGCATATTATATCAAGTTAGGGTTAAAAGAGAGTATCTACGTATAAGGAACAAAAAATATATTTTTCTGATTAAAAACTGGTTAGGGTTGGGCGGGGCTAGTGGAACATAGAGTTAAGGTGGGGAACACTTGAAAACTATGCGTTGTTTACGAAAACATTTAATAGTTAAAAGATAGAGATAGAGAATAGTTAAAGTTATACTTCTAGTAGAGAAAAAAAAACTTTAATTCTGACACACCCGAGATTGGTTGAACTAAAATTGCGTAAATGATCCTGATCTACCATATGAACTTTTTTTTAAATGTTGTTACAACCTTTTCACTCCGAAACACAAACCTTGACAAACCCAGCTGTTGGACGCGAAAAAAAGTTAATTGTAGTACTACCGGTGGCAAATTGGGGTTTGAATTACTATTGTATAAATTTTCAAAGATTTCGCACTTCCTTTTATTATTAGAAAGATTAAAACCAATTTTAAATTATTTTTATCTTTTACGCCGTAAATAAAAACAATTAAGTTACTTGGATTATTTATATTGTAATTAAAAATATTTTTTTACAAATTTTTACAATAAATTAGTAATAGTAATTACATCTTATGTTCGATAAATTATTATGGCTGGATAAAAAATGTACAATGGGATTAATTTTGACACGATAAATATTTAAAAAATATTTTTTGCCTTCATATTATAAAAAGAATGTAAACAGTGATTAACCACTCTCACGTTAACATCACCACGTTGGATCGTAATTATCTTTGAGATGCAACGTCGGATCTGCTTTCAAACTGTTTATCATAACATGCTCTGCACACATAGGGCATTTCGTATCATCACCACTAAGTAAACTGTAACAACATATCAATAATTAGAAACTAAATTGTAACAAAATTTCAATAATTAAAAATTAAAGTGAAATAAAAAATAATCTTAACTTCTATGTGGAAAATCTGAATTTTTGATAGTTTATATTTCGATACCTTGTTTAGTTATATGCATTATTTTTAATCGTTTTACACCACAAAAAACAAAAAAAACCTTTGAAATCGCAGAAGCATGGTAATATTAAATAATAACCTTTTAAATTCTGTACACAAGGCAGGAAAAGAGCAATTTGGACAAACGCACCAATCCTCCTTTACC
>NC_088931.1:59847500-59950000 GCF_038396675.1 Hydra vulgaris | reverse complement strand
CCTAAAGAGATATGACTCAGAAAAAAAAAATTGTATCTTTTTTGGAAAAGCAGGTTGGTTTAATTGTCCAATTTAGATTAATGTGTTTAATTATAAGTTTTAATAATAAAGTTTTTTGAAATTTAGGTTTCTGAATCATTAACATTCCTTCAAAATTGCCTAGATAATGATAAATTTCCAAGGAATGACTACCAGTATTTTATACAATTGGCAGTTATTTGGTTAGGTGGCAAAGTAACAAAATTTCAATTTAGATTTCCTATGGCTTCGCATCATGCCAGGTTTATGGCATAGGGAGTTTATTATTTAACATATGATCTTCTTCAGCCACAATTCAGAGGGAAAGCTGATTTATGAAATTGCTTCATTTACAGCACTATTTTATGTTCCATGGTTTATTAAAGCTCCTATCCCTGCTATAGCACCTTCTTTAGATATAAAAGTCATTAATGAAATGATACAATATTCTGAATTCAGTTTTAAACCAGCAGAAGCCGTACTGAAATCACTTAAAAAGCACAATTGGTATTTAAGTGAAAGATTTGTAGTTATGTGTCTTGCTGATAAATGTTTACCTGTAGATCAGCTACAAAAAATAGCTCTTAAATTAGCTCAAACAGCGAAGCCCACTAGCTATAAGATGGAGAAACTGCAGAATGTGCTATTAAACTTGGTAAAGACTTTATTGAAACTTTCAGAAACGAAGAAGATAGCCAAGCTAATTTATTAGTTGTTGCAGATCATCGGCTAAAATTTCAGACAACAGAAAAAAAATCTTGGTTGAAAACTTTAAAATAATCTATCTTTAAAAAATAAATGCAAATGTAAAAATATTTTTATCTAAAATACATAGGAAAAAAAATGTAGACGCCCCCCCCCTACCTCCCAAATATAAGCATGTATTTAAATGGGTAGGGATTTCCATCATCTTTTGCAATAATACAAAACATAATCTAAAAATAGATATATCAAGCTACAAAAATAACTCTTAAGAAATCTTCAAAATTTTTGTTAGTGACCCTGCCCCCATTACTATTTACAAAAATAATAAATTTTCTAATTTTCGGACTGCTGGGGCCAACCATAGGGGTACCCATATAAAAAAAATTACATTTTTTAAATACACATATCAAAAGGAACCAGAAAAATTATTATGGTATTTTTTTATTGACTTTGGTGTATATATATATATATATATATATATATATATATATATATATATATATATATATATATACACAATATATACAAATATAAAATATATATATAATGTATTGTATATATATACATTTATATATATATACAATATATACAAACATAAAATATATATATAATAAATATATATATACGTATATGTGTATAATATATGTATTTATATAATATATATTATACATATATAAATGCATATATTATACACATATATGTATATATATTTATTATATATATATTTAGGGATTGCATCTCAAAATTCGAAAATTCCAGAATTCATTTTCATAATATAGTTTCGAATTCCGAAAATTTTTCCTGCGAATTCTAAAATTAAAATTTATTTTTTCATGCTCTTTCTAACTTTTAACTTGTGTTTTTGTTTCTGTACATATGAATATTCTACATTCTAATTCTATAAGAAGAAATAAAGAAAACAATTGTAAATTACAGTTATCCTGCATAATACAAGTAGACAGAGAAAACATTCCTAAATTGCAGTTAACAGTTTCTTGTCTTCATTTCATATCCATATGTAACAATTTTTATATTTGGTATTACCTCGTGTTCGTGTTTTATATTTTACAATTTTCAATAGTGTTGAGATTTGCTTATTGATATGCGGTGTGTATTGAATTATTTGGATCAATATTTTTTAAATAGGTAAGCAAATAATAGCAGGAATAATAGCAGTTTTAATTTAACAACATTATTTGATAACTATTTAATCATAATTTTGTTTTGTTTAACAAGTTAAATTATTATCAAAAGTACATCCTAAAATGTCTTCAAAGCAAAGTTATTCAGAATACACAAAGCAATGTAAAAATCAAAAGATGCAGGCTTAAATGATGCAGGATTTTATAAATTTAAAAGAAGATGGAACAAGATTTTACTTAACACTAGATGAATGGACATTTTTAAGAAAGCGATGTTATTTAAATGTGAATGTCCATGGCAAGAAACAGTTTTGGAATTTAGGTTTAGTATCTGTTAAAGGACATTTCCCTGCAGACAAATGCAAAGGTATCACGTTTATAACAATTGATGGGGCAGCTGTGATGCAAAAAGTTGGGCGGCTTTTACCATGTAATCAGCAGTTGTGCTTCGCACATGCGAATTTTGCACATTTAGCTGTATGCACATTTAGCTGTAAATGATGTTCTGTATAATAATTTGAATACAACTGAATTGGTGGCTCACACATATACAGAAAATGTTAGTGTAGAAGATCAAATAAGAGACTTCAATCATTCAGATGAGGAATACATTGAGGATAAAAATGTTGGCTTGATTGAACAAACTTATAATGAAGCTGAGCTTGTTGAGACTGAAGAATCTGGATTTAGTTTTCTCATCAAAAGTCTGAGCAAGCCTTCTCAATTGCTGGTAAATTTTGTACAAAAGTTCGAACAAAACTCAGAGACGCAGCTTTAAGTGATCTCTGCTTCCTCAAGGCATATTTTAGGCAAATATAACAATAATTTTATATTTTTTATTATTAAATGATATACCATATTAGAACGTTTCTGTACTAATTGAATTTGGTATAATTTTATGTTCCATTTTTATTTTCAAAGAAAGTATTTTTTATGCAATAAATAACAATAAATTATCTCAAATAAGTTATTTTTATTATTTTTATAGAAATAAAGAAACTTAAAATATTTTCGGAATTTGACCAAATTCGGAAGAAATTTAATTTTGAATTCCAAATTCCGATTTTTTTATTTTTGTCAAAATTTGCATTACCTATATATATTTTATATTTGTATATGTTATATATATATGTGTATATATATATATATATATATATATATATATATATATATATATATATATATATATATTTATATTATATATATAATATATAAATACATATATTATACCTATATATGTATATATATATTCTTTATATATATATTTTATATTTGTATATATTATATATATATATATATATGTATATATATATATATATATTATATACATATATATAAACATTTATTATATATATATATATATATTATATATATATTTTATGTATATATAATATATATATAGTAAATATATATAAATATAATGTATATATATATATTATATATATATATAATATAATATATATATATATACACAATATATACAAATATAAAATATATATGTAATAAATATATATACATATGTGTATAATATATGTATTTATATAATATATATAATATATATATATATTATATAAATACATATATTTTAATCATATATGTATATATTTATTATATATATATATTTTATATTTGTATATATTATATATAATATATACAACTTTATCAATATATAATATATCAACTTGTTTCTTCGTGCAGCGACCTTGTTTATCAAGGTTCGTGTTTCAGAGTTATAGAGTTGAGAGAGGTTTATAACCACTATAAGTAGCCTCCTTTTCTGTAGTGGCCTTCTCGGCCTTGAGGAGGTGAAAAAAATATATATATATCTATATAAATACTCAATATAAATATATATATATTTTAAATATATGTATATATATATATATTTAGTAGAAATATTGCCGAATAAAAGTGTATTTTTGCCGAAAAAACAATATTTGTCCTAAAAAATGCAAAAAAAAAAAAAAGAGGTCCTCAATTTTTAATTTGGGTTATTCTAGACCCAAGATGGTCTAAAATAACACAAAATATAGTTGTGCAAAAGCTTAAAACAAAAAAAATTGTTTATCTAAAGTTAACACAAAATATAGTTGTGCAAAAGCTTTAAACAAAAAAAATTGTTTACCTTACACAAAATGTAACTATGCAACAGCATTAAATTTTGATTCATTTCACTTGGTATTTTGATCTTTCGATCACGTAACTCTATAAAATTCCAAATCTTACATTATACCAATTGAATAAAAAAAAATTACAAAACAAAAAATATTGAGTAAAAGATACCTTTGAACATACTAAATAAAACATCATGAGCATTTCGATAATTTCCGATTTCTTGGTCACTTTGTGCTATAATTACAGCTGTTTTTGCAGCTTCAGGATACCGCTCTAATGCCATATAAAGTTGAAATAAATAGCGTGAGTCCTAAAAAATAAAATTTTAAATCAAAAATCTAAAAAATCTCAGTGAATGAGTATTTTTACCTCTACCTTTCTTAGAGTGTTCCTGTAAACAAAACATATTAATAGAAAATGTCCCTTATGTCAAGAAAGTATTAAAAACTGCAATATCTTACTAGTAAACTGTCACTGGAGTACAAAACATTTGCTAAAAATGTTGCAGGTTTTATTGAACTTGGTTCACATCCTATCCCATTAGATTTGCCCAAGCTAGATAAATGTTGTGGCTTAGCACAAACATTGGAGAACTACTAAAGTAGCTAGCATAAATCTTGTAACGTGAAATTTAAGCATTATTTAAAAGGGAGAAAAATAGTCTCAGCACAGAGACTTTTCTTCTTTTCTCCCTCACTTTTAGTACTTTTCAGTAAAGGAAAAATCTAATGCTCTTTTAAAGGTACAACTTGAAACTTAATTATTCACTTTTCAAAAATCTATATATTGTTCACAATCAAGAGAGAAAGATCTTAAAGACCTTTCTAAGAGTTTCAGTACATGATGTCATTGATTTTTTTTGTTTGTGTAAAAGATTGATTATGTAAACAAACAAAAAAGTCAATGATGTCATGTACTAAAACTCTTAGGAATAAAACGCGCTTAAATAAATTATCAAGTCTGTATTGGCACAAGAAATAAAAGAATTATCTGTCTACTAGAAGCAAATTATTACATTGCAAGGCAAAGATGTTTTCGTTAGTCCACCATTAAGTGATTACTTAAGTTTATGTCTGTGCAACCACAAGAAAGCTGATATCTAAATACATTTATTCATTATATGCTAAAAAATCTGGAAATACCAAAATTTTAATAAAGACTGTGAAAATAATTGTAGTGGTGCTGGCAATTTCTGTTTTTCATTAATTAAATCCTAATGAATTATGTGTTACTCTTGATGTTTTTTTAAGCTCGTGAGAATGCAAATATTCAGACCACAAAAAATCCAGATTGCTACCCATACTTATTGCATATTCTGGTTTTGACACTGTTTCACAGTTACACATTTTCGCAGTAAAAGAAAAATATATACTTAGAACGCCTGGTCAAATTTTGGAGACAGGTGTAACAAAAGTTACACCTGTTATTCGAACTCTCTCATCACCAGCATTTATTACAAAAGAGGTGATCAAACTATTGGAAAATCCAATCCAAGCTGCTCTCCTGCAACATATAAAAGGAGCTTTGTATTAAAGAGGACATATCTGAGGAAAAATTTTAAAAGTGAACTATCTATCATTGAATTAAATATCATTAAATGGGATTGAAATTAAATAACTGGTGGAAAGTGGGAACCGATATTGAAATCTCTTCCCAAAGCAATGCTGTCATGTGTGGAATTGCTGTGTTGTAAGTGTCTGAAGAAAAACAGATGAAGTAAAGAAACTGACAATAGAATCCAAAAATGCTATTTTGCCCAGTGTAAATAAGAATTTAATGGACTATATCTTTGCCACAAGCAATGTGAAAATGACTAAAATGTTATTTATTTATTACTATATATTAAACTATTAAATAATACTTTTAGTACTTCTGCTGCAACAAAAACATTAAATTTGAATTGTTTTAAATTGCTAAACATGCTTATAACGCCTGTACCACAAACTGAACATAGAAAACACAGTATGTCACTGCTATTAGCAAGTAATTCAGTTTTTAGACATTAAAAAAGAATACTAAAAAAAAGTGTGTATATATATAAAATAAATTTTTGGGGCTTAATGATAAGACTAAATTTGTCTTCTTCTAGCCCTGGTCATGTAATTATTTTTTTATAAGTTACGACTGTAAATTTTTTTTTATCGGCAAAGTGTAAATAAGAAAATAAATTTTTTTTTAAATAACCTTAGGAATACCATCAACTTCTCCAATTAAAAAATCAATAAGCTTTAATGTTAACTTCTCATCTTTTGCATTCTTAATCTAAACAGCAGTTAATGAAATTTAAAAAACAGTCGGTTCAAGTTTTTATTCATAAAAAATTGCTAAAAATATCTTTGTATAAAAACAAACATACAGTTTCAATAGCTAATATAACTGATTCACCACTCTCAGTGACAGGACACCGCAACAAATGATTTAGTGCTTTTTGATAAAGATTTGCTTTTGAGAAGAATTTGCCAGCTAGCAAGCTTTCACGTTGATTTTCAAAATAAACAGCCATATTATTATAGTCTTCAGCTGTTGCTGCATCACCTATAAAAATTATTTTCAGTAAATGAAGTAAACAATAGTATAACAGAACCTTTAAAATAGCAAACCAATCTTCCTTTATACAGACTGTCAAATTGTTATTTTTTTAACTTTTTATGGGTCTTTTAAATTAACTTGTTCTTTTGTTCATTTTTGTATGGTTTTGTCTTTTTTTAATTTTAATTCTTTTTTTTTTTTTAAATATGCAATTAAAAATACATAATACAATACAATTTATTAAATTAAAGAACCATAAAAAAGTAAATAAAAAGAAAAAAACAAAATGACAACTTGAAAAAAATTCATTTTTATTTCCTTTATAGTAATTCATATAAAACAACTTATTTTTTTTTAATTTATTATTATATTTTGTAAATATTTAAGATATAAACTTTATTAGTTTTTAAATATAGAATATTGTATTTATACATACATATTTATATCCCCTAGTTTGCATTTACAGGGACATCTTATTTTATTCCAATAAACTACTTTTTTTTTTTACTTTTTTTTTCTTTTTTCTTCTTCTTTTATATCTATTTTAATTTATACATAGTTAAATTTAATATTTTGTTATAAAAATATTTTTTATATTATTATTTTTGTTATTTTTATTTAACTATTGTACATTATATTTCTTTTTTTTTTTCATTTATTTACAAAAACACCTATTTACAGAAATATAACCATACTTAAATCTACCCCTAACGCTAAGTCTGACCTTATTCCTGTCCCTAAAACAACCCTGAGTTGATGTAGCAGCACTCCTACTGGTATGGACATACCAAAAATGCTTATGGTGACAAAAACTTACATGTACACAAAAATATCCCCAATAATGCTAATGTTCCTGTAAGTATTCATTTTTTTGTAAAATCTGTCCCTGTAAGTGATACTTTAGGCATGTGTGTGTGTGTATATATATATATATATATATATAATATATATATATATATATATATATATATATATATATATATATATATATATATACACACATATATATATATATATATATATATATATATATATATATATATATATATATATACACACATATATATATATATATATATATATATATATATATATACACATATATATATATACATACTTATTTATATAAATATATATATATATATATATATATATATATATATATATTTATATATATATATAAATTTTTATATATAATATTTATATTTTAATTTATTTATATTTTTATATATCAAATTTATACCTATAATTTCTGCATACTGTTCCATTTTATCATGTTCCTATAAAATAGAATATTTAAATATTAAAGAAAACTTAATATCTATCTTTTTTTTTGTTATACAATATAAAATTTTAAAAATTTAACCAAAATATGTAAAATTCAAGCATGTTAAGTTTTCTTAAGTTTCCAAAATTTAAACCAAATCTTTTGAGAAATTTAATTATTTTAAGTAATTTTGAATTTATCTAGCATGGTCTAAAAGGTAGCTTTAATTGAAGTAGATTTAATAGTGAACTTTAACCAAAATAAAGGTATTTTCGTACACATTTAACTGATCTTGAATAGATAGATGTCTCATATTTTACTTAACATATTGTTGATACATTGAATCATAACATAGAAATACAGGCTGTTATTTTTATATTTTAGTTGATTGTATTAACTTAATGTTTTTTAACATTTTTCAAATGTTTATATATAATGGTGCTTTGTATATATTTAATATATAATAGTATTTTATATACATTTTCTATACAATTTGTATACAATGGCATTTTATATAAAATGGTATTTTGCTTAGTAAGTTTGGTAAGTTATTTGGTAAGACTCTTGGTCATCTTTGACTACCAAAGCTGTTTTTAATTCATTTAACGCACTTAAGTATATATTTTGCAATTTATTTGTGTATTATAAACAAATGTACGTTTTATAACATGGTTCATTTTTTCACTTATAGGTTTCTAATTAGTTTATTTAAACAAATTCCAATCACTTTAGTTTGTTTAAAATGGTTGATTTAGAAATATATTTGTAAGTATAATAAAAAAAAAAACAGTGAATTTTTACTTGACCGATAGTTAGTGCACTAGAAAATAATTACTTTGAAAATTTAGAATGAACTTTAAATTTAGAATGAGCTTTAGAAAATAGTTACTTTAAGAGGGTATTTGGTCTTAAGGTTAAAGTAGCTCTAACAAATGACCATGAATAAAACTCAAGGAGAAACTTTTAATAAAGTTAATGGCCAGTTTCATATCCCATGTTTAGAAACAAGATCGTTTAATAAACGGTTTTTTAAAGAAAAATAAAAAAAAAAAGGTCATTAGTAAATATTCACACAAACAATGATGCATTATTATTATTATTTACATTGTTACAATATCATACAAACTGTTTTATCATTTTAACTAAATGATAAGTCAAAATTTGAAAAGGAAGATAAGTTTATCGTTAATTTTTTTAACAAAAACCAACATATAGTGTCGTGATAATGGTCAGCTTAAAAAAAAATCCGGTAAGGTGAAAAACATAGGCCTACCATGACCTATTTGGCATGGGTCCTGCTAGTTACATATAAATAATTATGCAAACAATCCAAAATAACCTGAGCAAGAGTAAAAGCTTCATCATTGCATCGAGACATCACAAGGAACTGAATAGCGGATGCAAAATCTCCAAGCTTTTGAAAAAATCTAAAAAGAAGTAAAAAAAAGTTTATATAATATAATAATTAAAAGATTTTTAAAATAAAAATTTTTACTGTGAATTTATATTTGTTAATATTATGTATTAGGGTTTAGAAAAATCATGGTATTTTAGTTGGACAAAAAAGCCATAATTTAATTTGTTCATAAATAAAATAATTTATCTTATTCAGATTAAACTAGGATTCATGGCAATTTTGAAAATCAATTTTAGCTTTTGAAAATACAAGCAATTTTGAAAATCAATTTAATTTTTCAAGTACTTATTCCATGATTTTTTCCTGTTTTCAAGTATTTATTCCCAGATTTTAGGTGGTGAAAAATATATGACTTTCCCTTATAATGTTGAATGATTTAATACTTTCGCAACCAGAGCTGTAACTAATTCATTGTTTTCACACAAGTCCAAGTCAAGGATATTGTAAAATAACTTTAGGCTGAATATAAAACTAATATTCAGTTATTTTAAAATTATTCTGAGATAAAATCATTCACTGATTTTGAGGATTTCAAGAAAAACTTCCCTGACTTTTCCAGGTTTTCACTGATTATCTAAACTGTCAAAACAATTGCCTGGTTTTTCTGTGTTTTCCCTGAGTGCTATGAACCCTGTTAACTTTCAAATAGACACAAAGAGAGTAGCATTATAGGAAACAAATGTTTTGTTAGTGGTTAAGGATTATACTTTAAAATCATTCCCTATTTTGGAAATGAGAGTCTTTTTTTTCAAAAAGGAAAAGTGTAGAGTATAATAGAGGTAGAGCCAAAGTGATTCAGATATCTTCAGCACCATCTTGAAGTACAGTTTATATTGTAATTAAAATCTGCATAATTTAGGTTAGATATGCATAAATAGAGGCTGAGAGGCTAGGGCTATTATTTCTCTTTCTCCCTCCTAAACTGTGATAACAGTTTTTTCGTCAAAAATATTTTAAAAGATATAAATGTAAATACTTTGCAGCATTTTTAAAATTCCACCTAATCAAAATAAGGCAATACGCATAAACGTAAGGAATGAAAGTAAAAACTTCGACAAACCAATGATTTTCTTATTTAAACGATTCAAATAAGTATTAATAAAGTTGTAATATTAAAATAATTTTCACTCAGGAAGAGTGCCACTAGTTTTTTAAAATTTCCTTTGTTAATTATTTTTAATGAATGAGTTCAATACTTTTGCAATTCTTCTGTTATGTAACTCGAACTCTGAATAATAGTTATAAAAAATCCACAATAAATATCACTTGGTAATGTAAGTGATGTAATGTAAGTTAAATATATAGTATCAAAAAAACAAGTTTATTTTCCTTAGCTCTGATAAAATTTTATATATTTTTCAACTCTGATAAAATTTTATATATCTTTAAAATTGGCATAGAATTCTTAACATTTCGTGAAATGTTCTAATACAAACCGTTTTACTGATTCGCAGAAATCTGACCTAAAAGTTAAAGCAATTTTTTTACTTTGTTTTCCTTGTAACCTAAGTTAAGTAGTATTTTCAGTATAAAGTTTTAGTTTATTTTATTCTTTAGACTAACAGCTTTCATACAAAATAGCTAAAAGTTTAATTTACAGTTTAAATAGGCAAATATTTGATAAAGTTGTTGCGTGTGTAATGTAAGTTAAAAATGGAATTGCCCATATATATATAAATATATATATATATATATATATATATATATATATATATATATATATATATATATATATATATATATATATATATATATATGATGGAGCACCGTGTTATAGGGCCAAACTTGTAATAAAATTTACAAGTTTGGCTCTGTGAAAGGGTTGAAATTTGTGGGTATGGTGATGTTCATGAATATTTTATACATGATATATTAATATACGTGTCTATTACAAGATATACATATCTATTTACTGTGTTGTTAGGATGCATAAACCATAAATTACCACTTTGATTTGCTGAACGACACACCATTTCATTATTTTGGAGCAATGTTTTACAAAGTAAATAATGGGGATTATATCGTTGGTAAGGCAGGGATCTAACACTTCCAGAACAACCAAATTGTTTGATTAATGATTTAATGCTAAATATAGCATCCACACAATCTTCTGTTAACTAGTCCTTTTACTTCTGACAGAAGGCCGTACAATCTCTAATATTTTTTAACAATATATTTTTAAGACAAAGTTTTTTTGGAGGAACATGGCTTTTTAAATGAAATTACTTGCATGTCTTCTAATTGTAACAACACTTGGTGTAACACCAGTGGCAAATTCTTCAGATGATTTTCAGAAGCACTGGCAAATAGATACAGTTTTCTATAATAATGAATGCAACTATCTGTTCTTTTAGTAGTCTTCTTCAGTCATCCAGCTTAGGGTTTGCTTTTGAAATCACTAGTTTAATGATATTATTTTATTGTTTTTTTGATGCGGTTATGTGTTACATTAAAACATGCAACAATTGCGGTCAGTGTCAATGTTTTTGTTAACATAGAATAGCTGAGCACAATTTTCTGTTAGCTTATTATTTTTTCCCATAATTAATATCCTTAATTTATGCTAAAACAAAAACTTAACCATGTATTTAATATTAATACTAAAAATTTTGAATGAAAAAATTTTTTTTTGACAAATATTTAAAATTTTCTGCAAATTTAGAAAAATGTTCTAAACTTTTGATTGTGATTGTACACACACACACACACACACACACACACACACACACACACACACACACACACACACACACACACACACACACACACACACACACACACACACACACCTTTAAAAATGATTAAACCCTATTATCTTTAGAATAACAAAAAACTTTATACTTTGCAACCATCTTTGCGCCTTCAACAGACTGTGTTTCTCTGACAATAAGTACAGCTTCCTCTGGATTTTGCAAGTGTTCAAGGTTAATTCTTAAAAAGAAAAGAAAAAAAAATTAATATAGCAACAAAAGTTGTTATATGAAAAATTAACAGAAAAAAGTTTTTTTAAAGGAACAAATTTTTATAAACAAACCGAATAACGTTTTCATAATCTTTAGCTTTCTTATATGCGGCAGCAGCATCTTTATACTTTCCATCCAATTCCTTTGCTTTTGCATACTGAAGTAAAAGCTTTGGAGAATTTATATTTTTTAGTAGTTCTCCAACTTTGTTCCTGGAAAAATTATACAATTAAAAAGTGTTTATAAACATCATTTTCACCTAAGAACTACATAATATTTAATTCAATTATTCAAATAAACTTTTATAGCTATATTTTGATTGGTACAATTTTTAAAATTAGTCAAATTTTAAAATCTTAGTAAAATAAAAATTATTTTGAAATGAAAATTTTATTCAAATTTTTATGTCTATAATTAAAAATTACCATTAATACTATTATTATTATTATTATTATATAACTGTTATAATAATTACTCTTATTAATACTTTTTAATATTTTTTGGTAAGTGTTAAGGTAAATAAACTTTATTCAAAACTTAAGTGCTAGAACTATTTGTTTAGTGGTACTTTAAATTGTGTCAAAATGTTATTAACAGGATTGCTTATAGTTCAAACTTCAACCAATAAACTTTTTTGATATAAGTCTAAGAGTCTAATGGCGTCAATAACCACAAAATACTCAAAATATATTTTTGAAAAATAATCAGAATATATTGCAGAAGAAAACTTATTTATATGGATATAAAATTAGTAACACAAAATGAAATAATTGGAGAATAGGAAAGAAAAGAAAGGAAAATTTTTTTTCTTTTGTAAGTATTTGAATAGCTTCTTTTTATTGTGTGAGAGAATTTTTAGTTTTTTAAACTTTGTATGCATAAGTTTGATACTATGATCTAATCAAGTTGCATAATTCGCTTTGAAATACAGTTTTCGTTTTCAATTGCTTAAAGTAAACAACTGAAGACCACAGGGGAAAAAGGGCACATGTCACATTTTCCAATTATTTGAGTTATGTCCCCTACTGTATAAACATAAGCCTGAAGGTTAGCAAAATAGTAAAATCCAACCCAAAAAAGGCCTATGTAATGTTACACTTAGAGTCCCAAAAAATACAGTAAGCACAAGCATAACGACTTTTAAAGACAAAATTTCATTTATCTCAAAAGTGGAAACATGTGACATTTTTTCCCCTGTAGTCTCCAACTGCTTACAATAAACATGTATGAATTCTTAAATGGTTATTGTAAACAAACGTTTAAAGATTTATTTAAAAATAATAATACATTTACTATATAAATATATACATCCATATAGATATATTTTCTATATAAATCTTTTATCTTTTATTTTTCATAACATAACTTTCAATTAATTCGCGCATATCAGCAATTATTTACCGATAAATTACAAAAAAAAATACATATTATATATAAAGCTAAATTATAAAACAAAAATTGGTTACCCGAAACAATATTTTTGAAGTTGTTAGAATTAATTTTAAATTTAAAGCTCCTAATGTCTTTGGCATTCACAACCTAAAACGGCAAGTTATTCCAAATATTATCAACCCTGAGAGAGAAAGAACATTTATGGACTTTGAGTTCACACTTTAGTTTGCGTAATTTGAATTTGTGACCTTGAGTGAAAATATAGTTGTTTATTAAAAAGAAATTTAATATATTTAGGCAAGCTTAATTAGCGCAAATTAATCAGTGTTATTTTGTGAAAATAATTATACGCTAAGGTTTTATTCCAATTTTTTAAATATAGACCCGGTGGGTACCAGGACTCGGACCCGGTATTTTCTTCCAGGTACCTAAAATTGGGGATTGCACAAATTGCTTTTTTTAAAACATCTTCGCTTCTAACAAGGCTTCCAAAAGATGAAGATTGTAGAGCAAGATAATGATTGACAGACGACTTAAAGGATTGCAAATTATATGATTCAGGAAAGCAAGATGAAGAAAGCGAATTCCAAAGGGCTGATGTTCGAGGAAAAAAACTAGACGAATAAGAGTTCTTGGAGCACTTAGGAGCAGTCACAGAAAAAGAATGAGACTTAATTGAATGATGAACACGAGAATGAATTTTAGTAGATGGTACAAGAGACGCTAGCTCTTTAGAGCAGTGCCCATTATAGTATTTGTAGTAAAGAGAAAGAGAAGCAACATTACGACGACGTGATAATGGTTGGAGGTTGGCTGCAAGAGCAGGTCCAACTATGTTTACAATGCGTTTTTGCACCTTGTCTAAAAGAGAAAGGGCATCATTAAAAGATCCGCCCCAGATATGGAAACAATATTCTATACAAGGTCGGATTTGAGATTTATAGAGATAGAGAATAGAATCCGGAGTAAGAAAGTGTCGAGCTCGATAAAGAGATGCAACCTTAGCAGATGCTAATTTTGAATTGGATTTAATATATGATTTCCAATAAAGATCGAGTTACTTTCCAAGCAAGAGTTAATCCTAGAAGATAAAGGGTAGATGACTCATCGAGTACATTACCGTTCATAAATATAGGAAGATCTATATTATTGCGATAACGATTGGCTGAATAAAATTGAGTTTTATCTGAATTAAAGTTTACCAGCCACTGTGATCCCCATGCTGTAGCAGAAGTGAGATCTTTTTCAAGTTTAAATGCCCCTTCTAAGCACGACAAGAATAAATAGTAGTATTATCAGCAAACAATGCCACCTTAGATGTGAGAATATCTGGAAGATCGTTACTGTAAATTAAAAAGAGTATAGGGCCAAGGATTAAACCTTGAGGAACCCCTGAAGTTACAGAATAAGAAGAAGAGTGCTGCCTATCAAGGATAACTTTTATACTACAATTGGAAAAGAAGGATTCAATAATCTTAAAGATGTTACCGGTTGTGGCACATCTCTAATTTTATAATGAAGATTCCTTTCTTCAAATGTGCAACGCCCTAAAAAGCTGAAGACACTTTACACAAATATAAATTTAGTAGAAGTTAATTTGACTTCCAAAAATACATATTTTATCTGTCACATCTCACTATGAATATGGTTTTTAAATAATTTTGTTTAAATTTCTACCCTACAGCCTACTTTCTATACTCATTGTTATTAATCACCTACCACTGTTTCATCTTGATGTAAACTCCTGCAGCGCGTTCCCAACATTCAGCTTTTTCAAACAAAGCAGCAGAATCTGAGAATTGCTGAAAAGTTGAAAAATCTTGATTAAAATAAAAATGCTTTTTGCATTTATATAATAGCCTTAAATTCTTATTCATACTTTCATATTTTCTAGAAGTGAAGCACATTCCTTTTTTAATACTTTGTTGGAAGACTTTATTGCTATGGAAACACCTCTAAAAATTCAAAATACTGTTTAATTTCTGAAAAAGTGCAAATTAGAATTTGATAGAAAAAAATGAAACGTAAAAAAAAAATTAAATGTCAAAATAAAATTTAACAAACACCTCCTAATATCACCTAGACGAATAGCCATTCTTGCTATACCTCCTTGGCAAAGTTCATTGTGATCTTTATTCTAAAATATCAATACTTAAAACTAAAAAAAAACAGAGAAAATAACAACATTACAGATTGGTATATGAAGCAATGATAATGACAGATCCAACTTAATGCTAAAAAACTAATTCTAAATTATTCTTTTTTTATTATACTATACTGCCTTCATAAGGAAATGTTGAAAATAATAAACTTACCTCAATTTCATTAGATATACCTCGCTCATAATTAATTAATGCATTTGAATAATCACCTCTAAATGCACAAAAAATTTTATATATTTAATATTATATATGACATGAATTTCTGAAATTTTTGTAAACAAAAACGTTATAAAAAAGTTACAACAGCCAAAATAGTCTGTTTTCAAACTTAAATGTAATAATAGTATGTTACATGAATTCCAACTGCTGAGCATATTCTTTTGAAATAAAAGGAATTTGGTCTATAGCAAGACCTTTAGCAAGTTCTAAAGCCTGATCCCAGTGAAGTAAGCTACGTCGCATCTAGAATATACAAATATGTTTATATACATGTGTAATATATATATAAATATATATATATATATATATATATATATATATATATATATATATATATATATATACACACACACACATATAGGCTAGAACTATATGAATATATATATATATATATATATATATATATATATATATATATATATACACACACACACACACACATATATAGGTTAGAACTATATGAATATATAATATATATATATATATATATATATATATATATATATATATATATATATATATATATATATATATATATATATATATATATATATATATATATATATATATATATATATATATATATACATATATATATAGGCTTCAACTATATGAGCCAAAATATCACATTTAAAATTAAAAATTTTTTATTAGATAAATAAATAGAATGTCACCATAAATGATGTATTTTCAATTTATATATATATTTTATCATACTATTAAGATGTCATTAAAGTATATATATCAGCCTTCGGAATTATGGTTGGCATTCAGGAATGCCGACCTAATTGTGAACCTAGCTATGTTTGAGCTTCAGGTCCAAAAAGATTTGGCAAACTTGTTTGATAAGCAATATGATAAAAAATCTATTTTACCCAAACAAAACTTTTAGGTACTGGAACTCCCAAAAGTTTAGCTGCTATATCTTTTTCACAGTGGAGCTAACATGTTTGCTTAAAAAAGCAAAAAGAGCAACTTCTGTAAAATGCCATTGATTATTGGTTATTTTAGAAAGTACAACATCAGGATATCCCTTTTCTATTTAATTGTAGTCCATCATGTCGTAGATGAATTGCAGGTCATTCACAAGTGCATCAGCACCATACTAGCTTTTGCCCAAGCTAGTGTGTGAAAGAAATCTGTTAATTCTAAATAAATTGATCATCATTCAATTCAATTGGATAATGATCAAATTGTCAATCCAAGACAACTTTTTAGATGGCCCTTAGTTTAAGAAAGTGCAAAGTGACTATAAACTTTGTCAAAAGGGATAAATGTGTCTTCAGCATTTTGAAAATAGTCATCTCTTGGAGATGTTATAGTACCTTGGTTAGGAAATAGATGTGTTTAATGTTTTATGATCTACTCTTTGAGATTTTGCAACGTTTTAGTCTTAAGCAGCTAAACATTCTATTAGTGATTGTTTATCCAGTGGTGGCTAGGCATTTCTAAATTTAGGCAAAAATTTGTTCTCTTGACTAAAAATGTTTCCAAAAAACTTCTTCAAAACTGCTCCAACAAAGATTTCAAAAAAGTGGTGTCAACAAGCATAGCAAAGAAGTTTTCAACCTTAGTTTTCTTCAAATAATTTAGCAGTACCTGAGAGCAAGATTATCAAGCATTTTTGCTCATTGCAATCTAGAGCACCTAACACAAGCACAGCAATTGTTCATGTTTCACACCAAATATGCTTTTTAAAAATTTTTTCTTGATTGTGAAAGGCAACTAACTGGGGTGGGTCGAGCATCACATTATCTATAATACAATCTGCAAAACGCTGTTGATTTAACATTCTACTTCAATAAGATGTTGATCTAAAAGTAACAAAATCACCCAAACTTCCATCATCAGCTTTCACTACAGTTGACACAATCATAGCTGTTTTACTATCAGATGATGTCTGCTGCAAAAGTGATTTCTGTACTGTGTAATTCTTTTGGGTAAGTCCCAGTATACTTCAACATCTGCTTCAGCAACCGCAATATTTTCTTCATTATTCTGTTCTTTGTCATTAACTTCTTTGTCCTCAAAGTCCTGATCATTTTGTCTACTGTTTCTAGTCTTTCTTTTTCATTATTATGCTTGATTTTCTAATTGTATGTTACTTTAGCATTTTTTACTTTAGTCCCAAAGATTTTATTAAGGCCAGAATTGTTAACAAGGCCAAAAGTAGCAAGGCCAACGGCCAAGGACAAAAGTTACAAAGCCAAGGACAAGGCCAAGAGTTTTAAGGTCAAGGCCAGGATTAAACATTTTTAAGACCAAACACTTCAATTTTTGTCTTACGTTAAGGCAAATTATTAACAAATCTGTAAGTAGCAAGTGCTGTGACAATAAAACCACACTTTGTAAAAATAGACCAAGGTTATGCGCAGAACTCAACGAAATCAATAAGAAAATATGTATTTTTTTTTTAAACCAAAATTTTCAAGGCCAAGGCCTCAAATTTTGGCCTTAAGGACTAACAACTCTAATTAAGGCCAACTATTTTAAGGCCAAGGACTAACAACTCTGATTAAAGCTAAATCTGACTAAATCTATAGTTGCCTTTCTGCCCCCTTTTGATCTAAAAAGAATGCAACATCATGATCTTTCTTTTAGGTGTCATTTCTTACACAGTTATTACCCATTTACCAGGTATTTTTGAAAAATTAAACGAGTTTCTAAAACTTCTGGTAATCTTTTAAAAAATTTATTTTCCTCTTGAAACTTTTTTGCTGCCATCAACTTTAATTAGCAGACTGCCTTGAATGGCATTAAAAAGGTTTTACAATATAAATATATCTTTATGACACCTAAGGTTGAAGTTCCCAGTATAATACATAGTTGTTACAAAGTACTTATAAAATGTAAAAAGCCAAAATTTTGATTTTTCCTGTGTAAATAAATTATCATGCATTAAGAGTTCCAAACATTTTGGTTTATGCATTATTAACATTATTTATTAACATTATTTATTAACATTATTAACATTATTTATTAACAAAAAAATTTTTTTAATACTACGTAACATATACTTTCTGTTTGTAATATAATAATTATTAACATCATCATTATATTAAACAAAAAATTATTGAATGACTGACTTAGAAGATGCTAGTTCTCAAAGAAAATCACGTTATAATATAACATGTGATTTTATATGAGTATTGCAAAAGTATTCTAGAATACTGGAATACTTTTTGTATAGCAAAAGAGAGTATAGTTTAAAGCGCAAGATTTGTTCAGAAATTTTGAAAGCATTTAAAACAAAAAGCTTTATCTACCGCCTTCAAGCAAAGCCTAAGATTCAAGCTAAATTTTGCCACAAGAAAAATTGGTCACTAGTAAACCAATCAACACCAAAAGTTTTTTGTATTGATGCTTCTTCAAGAAACCTCTTAGTCACAGTTGATGAATAAGCTAAAACTATCACTGTTATTGAGCGAAGAATTTAAAAGATTCAAATGAAGGAGGTAGATTTTCTATAAGTTAAGTACTTAAAATGATTTGTGTTCAGTTTTCATGGAAGAATCAAAACTAAAAAAGTTATTAAACTTGTTTAATATCTTTTTTAGTTTAAAAAGTCAAGATTGTCTATATTCAATCTGGATTTAGATAACAATATTGTAGCATCAATAACTGATGATGCGAGTGTAATGATAAAATTTGGAAAATATACTAGTCCCATTCACATTGTCTGTCTTGCACATGCAACCCATTTTTGTGTTTGTGATATACTTTATAAATCTCATCATTAACTTTAAGAGTAACAATGATGTAATTGATTATGTAACTGAAGGGGAGATGATATTTCCTCTTTTCTTTGATTATGATCAAAGAGAAGAGGAATATGATGAATCTATCTGCAAGACAAACCTAGTTTCTGATATCTTTTATTTTAATGTAAGTTTAACTCTGCAAAGCCAAAGAGGCCACTACAGTTGAGGAGGCTACTTTAATTGTGGGTACAACCCTTTCTTAAGGTCTTGAACATGAACCTTGAAGAACAAGGCTACTGCACAGGTTAACAATTTTATTGTGGTATAATCAGGGACATGGTGGTCATCAAACTTGAAATTTCTTGCTTATGAAGCAAGCTCTCTAACACATACACACACACACATAGGGTTGTCATTCTCCTCTTTTAAAAATAAAATCTTCACTGCATTCTCTTATATAAATTTGTATCAGTATAATAAATTTTATAAAAAAAGCAAGATTTAAATAATTATTCAAAAAAACAAATATAAACCTCAAGAGCAACAACTGGAGAACTAGATGCTAAAAACAATTCCTGTTGAAAAAAAAAAAAGTTATTAATCTTATCATTATCAATAAAATAAAGTGCTACCTGAGTAGCCAAATTTAAAATCAATTGTAGATCCAATAAACTTTAAATGCATTACACACGTGATAAGTTTAAACAAAATCCAGATGTGCTAGATTAAAATGTAACACACCTGAGCAAGGTTAAAATCTTTTAAAATCATGGCCACATAACCACCTAAAAGATTCTTGTCTTCCAAGTCCTAAATTAAATAATAAAATTTTAAAAATTTCCTATAAGTATTTAAATTTAAGAAATATTTATAAGTTTTTCATTCTAGTATTTTAAATAATAGTTATGAGAAACTTCGTTAAAATATGTTTGGATATTATAATAATAAACCTACATATTTTGTTTCATTACAATTATACAATACCAAAAAACTGTAACATAAATGCAGAAATAAGAACAAACATCAAATCAAGACTTTCAAATTTTAACGTTTTTACAAACTTTAAATAAAAATTATAACTAACTTATATCAAAACATAGTATAAATGCTGGAATACATAGTATAAATGCTGGAAGTAAATAAACAGCAAAGAAAATTATCAATTTTTGTTTCAATTAGTACATATAAAGTCATACTAGAATACCTTAATCTTTTCCAAAGATAAAACCATGGCAACATTCTTAAGCTTTCTATTTACACGTATTGCTATAAAATAAAAAAGTTGCAAGGTTTATAAAAATAATAAAAGAAATCTTGAAAAAAAGAAATGCAGTGTTAAGAATTTATATTGTAATTTAATATACTTTGAACAAAATGAACAAAACAAGTACTAACTATCTAATGGTTATAAAGAAACCTGATTAACAATTGGAGGGTTATAAAGAAACCTACAATACTGATTTTAAAATGTCACAGCCACTCACATGGTTGTTCAAAACATACTTTCAAAAGATTTACATTTTAAAAATTACATAAAAAAACATTATGCAAACTGTCTTAAAACCCTAGACAACAACTTAATATAAAAGGACATTCCATAACACTAACCTAACTTAATATCTAGTTGCTTGGCAGCAACTTCAGCCAGTAATTTCCAACTTTCTTCTTCATTTAATTGTTCACAAACACTCCAAGCATCCTCAAATCTAAATTTAACGCCAAGATAATTAATTTTAAAGTAAAAAAGTTAATCACCCAACCATAAAACACATACATTTTCATTCATTTAGAAATATTAAAGACAACAATGTTTTC
Source organism: Hydra vulgaris (assembly GCF_038396675.1). Lineage (NCBI taxonomy): Eukaryota > Metazoa > Cnidaria > Hydrozoa > Anthoathecata > Hydridae > Hydra > Hydra vulgaris. The sequence continues at coordinate 59,928,555 of NC_088931.1, read as the reverse complement.
AAATGAATAAAAATACATGTTCTTCAGAGTTAATTCATTCTCCAGTCCATATAAGGTCTTAGTAATGGTAATTTAATCATTTGTTATTATTTGATCATTTATGTCGCAAGTAAAAGTATAAAACTACCTTCTTAATACCAATAAATTTTTAAGTATTGATTTCATCTAAAAAACAAGGCAAAAAAAAATTAAAATGTTCATGTAAAGAAAAAGTAAGGATAATGAAAAAGAAGCTTACCTCACTATTACTTGTAGAAACAGGAAGAGGACATTCCTGAATCAATTCTATATATTGAAGCTAAATTAAAAAAACATATTAAAAGAGATTAAATGAAAAAAAATATTACTAACTTTTTTTTTTTTTGATAGATAATAAAAAATTTATGTACATTAATATATATATATATATATATATATATATATATATATATATATATATATATATATATATATATATATATATATATATATATATATATATATATATATATATATATATATATATATATATATATATATATATATATTGATAGCAAATTCTCTTTTGAGTATTTTTTATGTTTAAAAGATTGTTTGTGGTTGGCATAATATTTTTTTCTTTTGCCCTCGGTTAAGCCAATATATTGTTTATCAGAGTTGTTTTGCGAGAAAACTGCATTTGTAAATAATATTTTTTGATAAGCAATTACCATTCATAGGGCAGTAAATTTTTTGCTTGAAGTTACAATTTTTAGTATTTTTTTTTTTTGGAAATTTATTTTTATTACAATTTGCAATTTATTGAAGGGAGGGAAATGTATATCAACTAATTTTAAAAACGTTTTTCCAATATTTGTTGAAACATTTTTCTGTACGGAGGGTTGAACCAAATTATATTTCTATTTCGCTTTTTTGCAATTTTTGTTTCGATTTTAGCTCGAAATTTTTAAATCCGCTTTTTTTAAGAGCATCTTCATACAAGCGTTTAGAAGATTTAAAAATCTTTTCATTAGAAGAGTTTTGATTTAGTCTATTGTTAATTGAAATAGGAATTTGTTTTAAGTTTTGAGGGGGATGATTTGAGTTTATATTAATATAAGATAATTTATCATAAGGTTTTTTATAAGGCCTATAAGAATTTTCCGAAAGGTTAAATGTGACATTAAGAAAATTCACAATTTTTAAATCAATTTTAATTTTAATTTGGAAGCCAATGTTTTTGAAAATTCGTATAATATTTTTCCTGATTTTGTCAAGTTGAGGCCCTGATTTTTTTTGGATTATAATTAAACCATCATCGCAATACAAGCCTAATTGATTAAAATGAACTATTTAAGCTAGGGAATTTTAAATATGTAAAACTACAAATTCGCAAATTTCTGCTCCGTTGTACCTTCCCATTGTTACATCGAAGTGATGAATAAGAAGCAAAAGTCGAAACTATACACTTTACTTAAAATTCAGGAAGAAATGAAAAGAAATTTTGCCATTTAATTCTACGTCTAATGCTAAATATAGATTTAGAAGGTTTTTCTGAGAACTCATTTAGTTTAGCCATATACAACTTACTTTTCAAAGCAAAGATTTTTATAGAATTTTCTCTGATTAACATAACTTTTTCAAGGGATGACTAAAAGTACCCTGTAGAGTACCTTGCTTTTTATTTTAGTAACAACTCCAATAAGTTAAAAGGTTTCAAAATTTATCAACCTGGTACCAGCTATGCAACTCATATATGGCACTTTTATTTACTTGGAATTTGAAAGTTCATTAACAGTAATTGATTATTTACATAAACACTATAAATAGAAAATATTTCTAAGGTGTATTTTTTAATTACAATTGTTTATGCACCTATATTTTAAAGTTTAGTCTTGTTAAGCATTCTGTTTTAAATGACTTTAAAGCTTTTATTTATGCACAAATTATACAGAAAAAAAACGAAACTTCAAGACAGTAACACATTATTAAAAAGTATGCAAGTAATGCAAAAGTTATTTACTAAATCAGTTATATGGTCTTAGCTGACTCACACCATTTTAATTAAACAAGACACTTTAGAAACTTTACTTCAGCATAAATTGCATAACAAAAAATAAATTTAGAAAAAACAATGGTTATTGTTGTTAAAGATAAGACTCTAAGGACTTAATTACAGAGAGAGGTTGGTTATATTCCATTCATAGTTAAGATGAATTGGACAATCTTGATTTATAAAAACTTTGTTTTTCTTCTTATTATAAAAAAACACAAAGAATTAACTGAATCTGGAACTGCCAAACAGATTGATGCCAGGAAGGACACCTGGTTGTGTAAAATTAATTCAACTCTTCCAAAATGTTATATTTAAATAAGAAAATGGTATTATGGAAACCTGTCTAAACAACACAAGTGTGGAACCACAGGTATTAAAATTTATAAAAAAAATTGTATTTTTTTATTTACCTTTCCACTATTAGTTTGAGATGTCAATTTTCCATTATGTAACATAACAGGAGTATAACCATACAACAGCTTAGTTGTAAGTGCAAGTTGGCATTCGAACCCTAAAACCCACAAATAAATGTACAATAGTAACTTATATTTAAATAAATTAAGTTTATTTTATTTCATTCAAACAAAAGAAAAAGAAAATGTAATGTAAAAAAATCATTTGAAATAAAAACAGTTTGTGGTAAAAATTATTTTCTATTTGTTATCATGTTAAAATATCTTTTTAATATTTATAACATAAAACATCTTTGCCATATTTATAATATAACAAGAGAAAATAGTATATTCACTACTATAAATGGTTATTGGAAACAATCATTTTTCAAAAAACTTTATTTAAAAACAACTTTTGCAATTAAATTAGATCAAAGTATAAAACTTATTAATTCAAAGTTTAATTGTAAACAACGTTTCTTACTAATTCTACCTTTCTCTATGAAGACGTGATAAAAATAAAAAAAAATAAAAAAAAGCCCGTACCTAGAAAAAACTTTAAAGCTTTCTTTTGACAATTAAAAGTTTTTTTTGCTAGACTTTTTTTTTATTTATTTTTTAATTATTTTTTTTTTTAGATTGGCGGAAAAGTTCTCGTGTATTGGCCTGTAACTTTTTTCTTGGCATATTTTTTGATTTTTTTGTTTAACCATCTGATAGCCCTATTTCTTGCACATCTATTGATATATAATTTGTCTTTTGTTGTCTCGAGATGGAACTTAGTCGAGAAGAAAAACGTTTGCTGCCTTATTTTCAATTCAAGTTGAATTTGAACGCATCTGAAGATGCCCGAAACATTTGTGAGGCCTATAGAGATGGAACAATGCCAACTCGTACAGCAAGACTGGTTCAAGATATTCCGTGAAGAAGGATCCCGATTAACCAATATGCCAAGGTCTGGGCGTCAAAACAAAGTCAATCGCCAAGCAGTCATCAACAGAATTGAAGAAGATCGTCAATGAGTTGCTGAATGTTGACCAACGAGTTTGATTGTCACCACTCAACAATTGAGGACATTTTGCACAAGGCCGGAAAGAAATGCTTGAAGTCCAAGTGGGTTCCGTACGAGTTGACCAATGCTCAAACTGTGACTTGTGATGAGAAATGGGTGGCCTTTGACAATCCACACGGAGCAATGAATGGTGATCACCGGGTCAACCATCTTCCTCCACTCCAGTCAAGGATTTTCGAAAAGAGAAGCAAATGCTGATCACTTTTTGGCATCGTTAAGGCATTGTTCACTGCAAGTTGCTTGAGAAGGGGCAATCAATGACGGCCGCTCTCTACTGCCAGATCTTGGATAGAGTCAAGCAGAAGTTGCGAAATCATCAAATTCCGGTCATTTTTTTGCACGACAACGCAAAGCCTCACACAGCACAGATCACAAAGAATTGGTTGGAAGACGTCGGTTGGGAGGTTTTGGAGCACCCACCGTACAGTCCAGACTTGGCACCAAGTGACTATCACTTATTCCGATTTTTTGAGAAGCAAGAAGTTCCAAAATGTTGATGAAATTGAAGAAAATCTACAAAATTTCTTTGATTCGAAGCGCTGAGAGTTTTACCGTTCTGGAATCTACATGTTGCTGGATATGTGGTTGAATTGCATCGATTTGGAAGGCGACTACTAGTTGCTTTTTGTTTTTTGTTTGAATAAATTTTATGCATAAATTAATAAGTTAGCCTTATGAACAAAAATGCACAAGAACTTTTCCGCCAACCTATTACTATAAATATATGCTGCAGCTGTTTTTCAAAACGCCTTAATATGCTTATTACATATTTTGAGAAAAATATAATAAATATAACAAAATAACAACAAATAAAAATTATTAGGAGAAACTCTTTGTAAAATGTTTTTTGAAACTAATAATTTTTATGAATTTTTTCAGAACTCTTTGAAAATATGTATTCAATAACGTTTGTAGACATCTAAACTAGCTTATTTTGTAAAAAAGTCAAAATTGATATTTTTTACCTTAAGGCGTTTTGATAAACTGCAGCAGTATGGATGATAAAACGAATATGTTGAAATGAGATAATTAGATCGCAAAATTTAAAAGCTCTTAACAAAAGCCACTAAACCAAAAAAATTAAAAGTAATTGCAGTTCAGTGCACTTAAAAATTTAAAGTATAGTATATTTGTGCTTGCAAAGAAACATTATATAAATCATTTTTTAATATAAACTAATTTTTTTTAAACTTTGTTGCGCTTAACCATCTCTATATAAACAGTATATATAAACAAATATGCTATTTGTTTATATATACTGTTTATAAAATGTAAAAAATCCGTTTATATAATGTTTTATTCAGGATCGTATGTAATATAAGTAAACTTTTCTAACAATTACAAGTCTTTTATGATCAAGCAGTTTTGTTTTGATATTTTGTATGTATGTTATTATATTTTAAAAAAATTGACAAGATTGAAAATGATTGAAAAGGAGTATGGAGTTTGGAGAATGGAGTGTGGAGAATGGAGTGTGGAGAATGGAGAGTTGAGTTGGAGTATGGAATAATTGCGCATAATATATCTATAAAATGAGAAAACTTTAAAATTTTATTTTAAATTTTAGAAATCTTTTTTGCTATACTATTATTTTTTTGCTATAAATATATAAGCAAGATTGAAAAAATTTCAAAATTTATTACGCTAAGAGGAGGTCTTAAACCCCTCAAAACAACACTGATGACAGCGCACTTAATCATTGAGCTATCAATGAAATCCATTTAGAAGAAAAACAAACCTAATTATAAGTCTCTTATGAGCTCTATGTATATGGAAAAGGTGCGCATGTTAAGTTTTTTGCTCTTAAATTTTTTTTTTAGAATAAATTATTTTACTAAAAAACATTGAAGTAAATAAGAAATAGGTATCGAAATAATCAGTGTGTAATAGATATGTATAGAAATGGTAGGTTTGGTAAAGACTCATATTTTACAGATACGGAAAGCTAGGATATATATAGAAAAAGTATAGAAAAGTTCAGTTTGAAATACTTACAAAGACCCATATATTTACAGGTTCGATCTCAACTAGTATAACTATTATTTGTCTACAATTTATTGTTTATTTTTTTCCAAAAACAAAAAATTTAGTTTTCATTGCGCAATACCACAAAACATTTTTTGGCCAATGCATACCTCTTTAAATAATGATAATGATGCCCAGATAAAAATAAAAAAGTCTCCACGATAGTTGCGACACCCTGGCTTTTTGAAAGTGAATAAAATAAGTAAAAACATTGTTAAGAGATCTTACCAGAAACGCTATCTTTGGAGTAGCCAAACAAATAAATTTTTTCTTGATCATAACCACAAAATATACCCTTGAATAATTAAAAACATCTTACAAATATTATTTGTAAATATTAAAAGTAAACTAAGACAAGTAAAAGTACCTTATCAACATAATAATTATCCCACAAAACAGATTTTATCCCAGGGGGAAATTGCTGAATGTTGTGAGCACTATCAACCACCTGAATTAAGATAAAATTACTGTAATTATTTACTAAAAAATTTAAATAATTTGAAGGAACTTTAAAAATGTTATTACTTTAACAAAATGCATATAAAATAATTATTAGCTTAATTAATATCAACTCAATACATGCTTTCATCATAATATTAATCTAAGACCAGAAATGCCTAATCAAAAAGACCAGAACCACAGTAAATCAAAAGAAGAAAACTTACAAAGGTAATTTACTAAGGTAAATTTACAAAAATTTAGGGGGTTAAATGCAAAATAATAACTAGACATTAATTTTTTTTTTTTTACTCTATCTTTTAGTGATCTAAAACTTGTGTAGAAAATGGATAAATAATTCAAAGTTATATTCAACAAATAACAATTTTTAGTTGTTTATACAAGGAAAAGAGTAACATTTCATTTATTTCCTTTTTCTAAATTACATATAATTTTAGTTCATTTGGTAAAATTCATTTAACAAATACAACATTATCTGGAAAAATTAATTCCTTTCTCTATTAAGTAGTTTAAAAGCTATTTTTGAAAACTCTGCCTTTTTGAAACCTACTTTTTTTGAAATTTGAAATATTTAAAATAAGTTTACTTACTGGACAATAAACAAATCCATCATTTTTATCATCAATAAAAACAAGCTTGGTCCCACTTGAATCGGGGTATAATTTTTGTATTCCAACAACATGGCTATACTCATTAACATTCATCCAATCTTCAATATAAAAATGCTTCAAATGACCAGACTGTAAATTAAAACAAAACAAAAAATTATTTTAAAATGTATATAAATTTTTTTCAATTATTAAAGATTGTACAATAAATTTTTTATTAAATCATTGACAATAAATTTGTTATTAAATCATGCACAAATAATGCACAAATTTTATTTCTGTAGAAAGTACTGAATGCTTGTGTATATAGTAGTTTGCATCTAAATATTAATACGCTAATGAATAGTGCGCATAGTTACGCCTAATGTTCGTGTTGTTAATGACGGTTCTGTATTCTGTAAAATACACCATTTCTTAGTTTTTAAGTAGTTTCTAGACTTTTGAATGCAAGGTTATATATTCCATGCGGTCTTTCGAGTAAGGTCAGCAAGCAAATTAGAGCTGATATATTATTATTTTCGAAAAGAATTGATGTTGTTCATTGTTTAAAATAGAAAATTTAAATAGTCGTTTGTTTGTTGTTGGTTGTTTTTATTTTTCTAATTTTTATAGCCTGTTTTCATTTTTTAGAAGAAGTTTATAACTAAAATTTCTTTTTTGGTAAACTGTTTCAGTTTTGTCGTTAGTCTTTTTAGAACATTTTAAGCAAGTATTGTTTTATTTTCTGGAGCAGTTTAGAGGAGCTGATGGCTTTTTTAGTAAGTTCAATTCATTTTCTTATTTATAGATTAAGATTATTTTTTGTAGAATGAATAATGAGTATAAAATTTTATTTATGTGTTTAATATGAAAAGTTAAATAGAATAAGATTGTTGTTTGTGGTCATGTAAGTTTATATACATAAGTTTGCATTTATTTCAATCTATTTTATATTGCTCTATATCTATATGTATATTTTATATTCTTAGGAAAAATAATAAGGAATAGAAAAATAAAAAATTTTTTTTCTGGAATTTGTCAAAAGAATGTTGTGTTATGCTTCATTTTAAGGTATCTGAATATGTATTTATTTGAAATTTATAATTTTGTTCTTTAATGGTTTCATCTTTTTCATTACAATATTGCAAATTGTAGTCTGCATTCTTTGTTACATTAAAAATAATTAATGCTAATAAATGTTGTTTTATAGCTGTTAAAGATTTGCTTATATGCTCAAAGTTAAAAAGTTTTTGATAAATATATGTATGAGGTAATATATGTAGTTTGCTCAAATCTTATGCTCAAAGTTAAAAAGTTTTTGATAAATATATGTATGAGGTGATATATGTAGTTTGATAAATACGTGTATATGGTGATATATATAGTTGTTTTATAAATGTGTTTATATAAATGTGTTTTTATAATAGTATGAAATGTATTTTATCCAGGGATGCGAAGTCCCAAAAGGACTCCGGCTTTTTGTCTCTACTTTTTCCAAGTCTGTAGTGTCCAGAAGCTCTAAACATGTTTGTTGACTTATTATCTGCTATAATAAAAAAATTCATGAGATTTAATGACTTGAAACTTATTGTTTTTAAGCCAGGAGTCCTTGCCGCCATAATATCTAAGAATTCTGGGCTAAAAAACGATTGTTCCTCTAACCTAAAAGTCTTAATTTTTTTCCTATTAGTAGTCCATAAACTTATTTATATATTTAGTGCTCCTGTATACCAAAAACTAGGGCAAAGTAATCTTTTTGTGACTTTCTAATCCGGAGTCCTTTTTGGTACTCTGCATCCCTGATTTTATCTAATGTGTACATGATTGTTAAATGAGGTGTTTTTATATGTTATATAACCTTTAAAAAAATATTGTGTTTTATAGTTTGTATAACTATAACACACAATATATTTGAGATATAGATCTAGAGCAAGATTCGTCAACCTTACCAGTCAAGTGGTGTTACTGCTTTAGGTCTAAGTGTAGTCTAGCCTTCAATATAACTATTCTGAAAATACATAACATTTTTAATAATTTTTTGTGTAATGTTGTTACCTTTGGCTTATCTTTATGTTAGTGTCTGTTGTAACCCCTAACTCTATACATGGACATTTTTTAAAACAAGTTAGTTTGTTTTTGCTTGATGAAACATCCATGATACCTAAACATGCCTTAAATGCAATTGATAGGTTGTTAAAAGATGTTTGCAACAACAACTTTCCATTTGGAGGAAAAGTCATTCTTTTTGGTGGTGACTTCAGGCAAATACTGCCTGTTGTAAAAGGAGGACAACCAGCTGAAATTGTAGAATCGTGTATAAAATGTTCCTTACATTGGCGATGGGTGTAGAAATTTACATTAACTGAAAATATGAGAGTACATGATGGGGAAAGAGAATTTTCCCAATGGCTATTAAAACTTGGTAGTGGAACAATGCCTGTCAAAGAGGAGGATCCTTTTAAAGGATGCATTGAAATACCAAATCAGTGATTATTAGAGAAAATGAATCGATTGTTGAAAAGATTTTTGGAGATGCTGATCAAAATGATTATTCTAAACGCGTGATTTTAACACCAACTAATGTTGATTCATTATCAATCAATGAAGAAGTGCTTGAATGTCTGCCGGGTGAGGTCAAAATTTATTTAAGTGCTGATCAAATTGATACTGATGACCTTAATGATAGAAATAACTTTCCTGTTGAGTTTTTGAACAGCTTAACTCCTACAGGTATGCCACCTCATTGTTTAAAATTGAAAATTGGTTGTGTAATTATGCTACTTAGGAATTTAGATCTCAAAGCTGGGCTATGCAATGGTACTCGAATGAAAGTTAGTGCTCTTCAAAATAATTATATTGATGCAGAGGTTTTGACAGGTGTTTCTGGTGGTAAACGGGTTTTTGTTCCTCGAGTTCAGTTGGCTCCATCAGATTCTAATTTACCTTTTGTTCTGAAACGTCATCAGTTTCCTGTCAGATTGGCTTATTCAATGACAATTAATAAAAGTCAAGGTCAAATATTTGATAGAGTTGGGGTATATCTCAAAAACCGTGTTTCTCTCATGGTCAACTATATGTTGCATGTTCAAGAACTAGAGCATTTAATAGTTTGTTTTTCAAAATTGATAAACATCTCATTCAAGGTATGGTAGATGGAAAGTGTTACACAAATAATGTTATATTTTCTAATGTTCTTAATTTATAGTCTTTTTCATTTTCATTTTTCATTTATTATAGATTTTTATTTCGAAAATTTACTGTTTGTAGGTTGTGAGCACATTTTGTATGTATAACTTTATTTATTATTTTAATTTTTTTTTTCATAGTTTTTGATAAATATATCTGTCATTTAATATTGTTATAAAATGTGTTTATATTTGTTATATAAAACCATATTTGTTTATAGTTGTATATGTTAAAATTATGTTTTTTCCATGTTTTCAAAGTGGTGTGACTTGGCATTATGTTAAGCAAGATTGATAACCTTGCCAGCCAAGCGGTGTACTTATAGCAGAGGTGTGACTTGGCAGTATTTAGTGCCAGGCGGTGTTACTGATTTAGAGCTAGGTTGTGTTGTCTAGCCTTTTTTTAATTATTCTGGAAACACATCTGTTAATATTTAGCGTAATGTGTATGAGAGAGTATGCAACCTTGATCTTTAAATCTAGGGCATTTTAATGTCCTAAATTTGAAGTAATTGAATAACTAATATTGAATATAAAAGCAAATATACTTTTATGTATTTATATGTTTAGTAAAAAGATAAATATAGTTAAATAAAAATTGGTTTTCTAATTTTGTCTTTCATATTTTAATTTGGTTTGTTATTTTCGCTGGATTTTAGGATCAAGAGTGTGGTGTAAATATTCTATTGTTATGTTTTATGTTGTGATGTTTTGTGTTGATAGACTGCTTGGCTTACCTTCACATTGGTGTCTATTGTTAAAAATGAATAATTGGTAGTTTCATTATTGGAACTTACTGCTTTTATTTATTTACTAAAAGCCAAGACAACATTTTGCTAAAAATGCAATTTATATCTTAATTTAATTTTTATTTTTTTTTAGTATTGTTAATCCTTTTGTACTTGGAAACAGATTTTATAGTTACATTTTCGATAAATGTTTATATTAACTGCCATGTCAACATAGGTTACTATAAATAGGTAAATCAATTTTGAGTTTTTATGTGGGTTTTTTTTTTTTTTTTTATTTATTTTTTTGTAATTATGGTATCATAATTCCATTTTTTTTTTCTTTAAGATTTACGATTGACGCATTTATACGATTTATAAAAAAAACACCTAATTTCCTTTTATTGTAAATTTTTTGTCAGTTAAAATGATATAAATATATGCAATTAGTTCAATTTTGTTTAAATTTCTCTTTTTTATGCCTAATAATTTGTTGTACCTAACTTAAGGGATGTTTTTAAAGAGGGGTCGCAACTAAAAACAAACTAAAAACCTTTAAATACATGGAGAATATTGTAGTTTTGCGCATTTGTCAAATACGAAGTTACTTAAATTTTATAACGGGTTTAACTAATTAATTAGCTTAGTTTGCATTTGCAACACTTTTGAGGAAAGAAAAAATTCTTATATATGTTAAATTCTTATATATATTAAAAAGAAAAAATTCTTAAAAATGTAAATCATTGTTTTACATTTTATTATTTTGGTAAAAAGTCTTCATCAAAAACTTGATTACTCTTAATAAAAATAACTTTATTCTCCTGGCCACCATTAAGGCTAAAACGAGGAAGGGAGGTCCTTTATTAGTGCCAAAATATATGAGAAAATATACTTCAAATATACTGTCAATATACTGTCCTTTATTAGTGTCAAAGTATACTTCATATTAATCTTATTAATTAAAGTTCATGATATAAAAAATATAACAAGAATTTAGCTTTACTTTTTCGTCAATTTAAAGCATGATAAAGTGTTATTATTTTGTGTCAGTAACTAAAAACGTATTGTGTTGAACTTAGTAATGTCTAGGAAAATGGTTCTGCCATACACTGATATGACCTATGTCAGTTTTAAATTACTCAAAAAACGTTAAATAATTGGTAAATTAATTTATTTTAATTTTGCAGATGGCTTAATTCTTTAATTTGAAGGCGTTTTTCTTACATGGTATTAGTTAAGGTTTCGCAACTTTAAATTGTGGAAAACTATAATTTAAGTAATAGCTGACCCTTAGCCAAAAGAGTACAGAGGGCAACATACAATTATATGAAATGCTCTTATAATTAGCATAGTAAATCAATTTAAAAGTATAGAAAATTATTCAAAAAAAAGATTTTTACCTCATTTCCATAAATAAAGAAGTCATTTGTTAAAATAAAGCACGTTATTTTAGATTTATCGCCATCATCTGGAAACAATCTTCCTTCTTTTTCTGCCGAATTCTCTGCTGCTTTTCCATTTATCTAAAATGATTGAACATGAACCAAGCTTTAAAATAAGTATAAAATGTTGTATGACACAACTTATAATTTTGTTATCATAATTCTTATAGTTAATATAGTTTGATTAGATTAAAAGATCTAAATATTAGATCTTTATATTGAGGTTATAAAGTTAATTAACAATTCATCAGCCAAGAACCAGGAGGTCTTATGTCCACATTTTGTGTTTTTTCTGTTTAGTATCAATAAATATTTAATCAATGGTGCATGTGTCTAATAAACTTAATCTCATGAATAATACAACTTTAAAAAAAATTTAAAATATTATTCTTAAAGCATTCTGGCATAAATTCTTTACAAATTAAATTTTAAAACTTGATTTCTCAGAAATACAAAAAGTGGTTGACGAATTGTAAAATTTGTTTTTATAGTCAAAGAATTACTAAAAAGAAAGTTTTTTGTAAACTTTTAATCTCTTTTTTATATATTGCATCATTAAAACTATTTTTAATTAGTAAATTGATTTTTTTTTTTTTTAATTTTTAAATAACAATAAATTGACAACCAGCTGAAACTGTAGAAGCATCTGTAGAATATTTTTAAAAGTAGCAATACAGAAGTTTGCATTAATAGAAAATATAGGAGTACATAATGAGTAGAGAGAATTTCTTGATAGAAACTTAGTAGAGGAACAAAACCTGTCAGAGTAAGATCCTCTTAATGGATGTATTAAAATACCACATCAGTCAATAATTACAAAAAATAACTCATGACTATAAAATAATATTTATCAGTTTATTGTTATGTTTTATAATTTATCTTACTTGGCAATGAGTAGAGCTAGGTTTTAATCCTAAAGCCAGCGACACAGTGTTACTAAATGGTGGTGATACTTAGCAGCATTTAGTGTCAAGGGATGTTTGTATTATAAGGCTAGATTGTAATACTAGACTTTTATATTACCTGGCAATATAATGTCTTATAATAATCTGTTAGAAAAAGTTAACATTATATAAACATATATTTCTTTTTTTTGGAAGGATGTACCACCTTCTTGTGGTGCCTGTTGTTGTTTTTTTAATTTATTAATTGATGTTATGTAGTCTTTTTATGTCATTAACTAAAAGCCATAATAGTACTAAAAGCAATTGCAACTAAATTGATTATATACTATGTAAATATTAAGATTATATACTATGTAAATATTAAGATTATATACTATGTTAATATTAAGATTATATACTATGTAAATATTAAGATTATATACTATGTAAATATTAAGATTATATACTATGTATATATTAAGATTATATACTACGTAAATATTAAGATTATATACTATGTAAATATTAAGATTATGTACTATGTAAATATTAAGATAATATTAACTATGTAATCTATGAGTTTGTATTAGATTATACATTTCATAACATATTAAAATAAATTGATAGTATTTTAAACTATTATAAATGGCATACCTTAACTTTAACATATGAAACTTAAACAAATCTTACATGTTATACCTAAATAAACCTTTTAATGTTTCTGTCCACATAACTTACAAAAACTTAAAACTGAAAAACATTATACTCACATATTTGTAACTCAACCCTTACAACTATAAGATCAACATAGGTTGAATACTCACAACTTGTAGCTGAACTTTTCCATCAAAGCCAACTGCAACATAATCAGAATTCAAACATATTTTTGTTACTGTACCTAAATACTCTTTGACATTTAATAGCACACAACCTAAAAGATTAACTTTATGCATCAAAAAAATTTCAATATCTACAAAATTTAATGATGAGTATATCGTAAGCACTCTAGAAGTAAACTTTATGATATAAAGTTGACTTTGATTAGTATATAATAGTAAGCACCCTAGAAACATATTTGTAAATAGTAAAAAAAACAACAAATATTCATATCTAAATTGTTTATTACTTCATGTTATTGCATTAATTTATAGACATTAAATAAGACTATTAAAAAAAATACCTTCTTCATTTATAGAATAAAACCATACACGATTATTCATTCCTGATGCAAGATGACAAGGGCCAATAGCTAAAAAGTTTGGTTCAACATCAGTAGTAATACTGAATGATTCCTAGTCAAGATAATAAAAAAAAGAGTTTGACCATTGGATCAAAAAATAAAAAATTTGATTATACTTAAATATAAACTCAATCCCAACAAAACTGCAAGCAACCACTAACAAGGCTAAAAGCAGCTACTAATAATGCTACAACAATTAACAAAAAGGTTACAACCAACAACTAAAAGACCTCAAGCAAATCCTTATAATGCTACAAGCAATCACTGCACTATGTGTTTTAGGGTGGTTAAAATACAAAAAAAGTTGTTTCAGATTTTTTAAAACTAAATTCCTACTGCTTTAAAATACTCAGATTAAGGAAAATACAAAATATTTTTACTCAGGTGATAGTAATTCCAGAGATAGTGACCATCAAAGTAAAAAATGGTTGTCAAATTTAAGTTTTCAAAAGAAATTATATGTTTTTGTTTTTCTTGCAGTGTTTAGTGAATAATTTTTTTTTCTGCTAATTTATTTATATATTGAAGAGTATTAAATTATATTCGTCTTAAGATGCTCAAGAAAAAAAAAAACTTTTTTCTTTTTCAATTTTCATGATGTTTTAAGCCGAAAAAAAAGTTGAAATCACAACTTCCAACTTCCGTGAACTCGCAAAAAATATAGTATCAAAAGGTATCGACCAAACTATTATTAAATAATGTGGAATTGAGTCTATTTTTAAGAAATTAAAAAATTAGCTGCGACTTTTTGCAACTATGCGAGAAATTTTTATTTGAAGTTTGCGCTACCTGGATTATAGCCAATTTTCAATTTTTTGTTTTCCCAAGTGATAATTGATCAAAAGTCTACATAACACTTTGTATTCAACAATCAATTGATAATTGACATTTAATTAGGTAATTATTTGCATATGTGTTATTACCCTATGTATAAAATTAGCATTCCATGCTTGAAATTAATTTAAAAAAAAAAAAATTTTAAATTTAAAAGAATAAAAAGTTATATATTCTACTTAAATTAAAAGCAATAAATTTTACAACTAAAGATATTATTAGCTGTTTCAAGTATACAACAAAAGAAGAAAATATAAACAATGCTTTACTTTTCATAACTTCTAGAGTTTGTACGAGTGATGGTAAAAAAGAAAACTTGGTACAAAAGTTAAATGGAGTTGAATTTAATTACCAAAGACTTTGGAGAGATTCATCAAGAAACACAGTTTTTTTTTAAAAGAAACACGAAAATTGGTTAAATCAAAAGTTTGTAATAGACTTTTCATCATTGGAATCAGCACAAAATATAAAAGGCCAACCAAAAAAAGATTTTGATGACATGAGTAAGAGAAGTAAACATCAGATAATTGCAGAAGAGCATACCAATTCAAATTTTGGTTCAATTGAAAAATTATTACTTATAGCCTGTAAAAAAGTATATAATCAAAAAGATTTTATTCAATGTGTTAACATATGTCATCAAAAAGCATAAAGATTCACATCATATGTTTGTTCAGTTGATAAATGACAAAGATAAAATGACTGCTGAAGAAGCCGCTGCAATAATAATCGACGTAGATCTTAGCGTATCTGGGTATAAATGAATTTAACAGGCATCTAAAATGAGATATCCATCTTATTCAACAGTTGAAAAAGCACTTAAGTTGTGTGGTCCACAGGATATTCACTTGGAAGTCAGTGAATTAAGAGTCAAAGTAGATTTACAAGCACTTATGAATCATACCGCTGAAAGAATTGTAAAAATGAAGCAAAAAGAAATAATGGATTATTTAGATATCAGTAACAAACTAAGTGAAAGTATGTTGCTTTTAAATAGTACAACCAAGCATTGTACTGTTTAAAAGCAACATACTTTAAATTCAAATTCAAAAAATGACTATTTGTGGACTCACTTAATACCTCTTGGTGTAAGATTTTGTAGGCCAATTGAAATTCATTTCATCAAAAAAAATGCTGTAGTCATTTTAGGAAAAAAATGTCAAACAGAAAATGAAATTTTGGATTTGCATTCAGTGAATATTGAATTGGTTAGTGGAAAGTTTATTATTACTAATTTCAATTTTATTTTGTGCATGATTGACGGAAAGGTTTTAGCAATTATAACAAACACATTGTCAACGCAGTGCTGTTGTATTTGCGGAGCTACACTAACTGCAACAACTTGTTTGAAGAACTTGTTCTAAGTGGACTTACAGCAAAAAAAGGTACACTTATCTATGGGATATCTCCGTTCATGCTTGGATAAGATTTCTAGAGTGTCTTACATATTTCATACCGACTCGAAATCAAAAAATGGAGAGTAACCAAAGAATTTAAGACTGTATACAACAACAAAAAGAAATTTATCCAGCAATTAATGTTCAAAAGGAAGCATCTCCGAGTTGATTTTCCTGCAGTTAGTGAAGAAGAAACATCTACCACCGGAAATGTTTGCAGAAAGGTGCTCTCTGACCCAAAAGAACTAAGCAAAATATTAGGGATTGATAAGACAATTATTTAAATGTTTAAAAATATCTTAATTGCAATAAGTTGTCAGCAAACACTGAATCCAGAGTTATTTGAGCTATACTGTAAAACAGTATTCTGCCGATATTTAGATCTGTATGATTGGTATAAAATGCCGCCAACAGTTCACAAAGATCTTGCACATGGAGCAGAAATAATGATAAACTAGCCAGTTCCCTTGGGAGTTTTAGACAAGGAAGGATCTGAATGCCAAAACAAATATTACAGACGACATTGTGAACTACATGCTCATAAATATTCAACACTAGCAAATTTTAAAGACATCTTTAACCATGCTATCTCCTTGGAATCTAGATGGACAAAGAAAGTTGTGCTCAAACTTCCAGAAAATGTAAAGAGTTTTTTAATTTTAGAAGTGGACAATAAGGAATCAATAAAACTGACAGAACTAGAATCCTCAGACTTTGAATTATTGGAACCAACAGAAATTATTAATTTAGAAGATGAAATAATGAACGATTTAGAAGAAACTTATGAAGATTATTTAGAAGATGAAAACATTGACGAAATAAATAAAGCAATATTAAAAGTAAAAGTTGTGAAAAATTATTACTTAGATGAAAGTTTTTTAAACATTCTCTTTTACTAATTAGGTCTGTGAGGGCAATGGGTTATCTTTACAAGTTACCTGCTCCAACAAAACAATATAATTAATAATAAATAATATAATCAGTGGCGTGGCTAGTTGTTCGGAGTTGTCCCCTAAAAAAACAGTCATTAGGGCAAAACAAATCTTAAAAATTTTTCCTTCATTAAGTTTAACTATAAAATAAAAATAAAAAATAAAAAATTTGTACTTTTAAAAAAAACTCTTAAAATTGGGTCAAAACCCAGCGCCGTCCATGTGTTTGAACTAAATAAGTTAATAATTTGTTAGCTTAAATGATATAAAGATAAAAAAATTTAATAAAATTTATTACTTTCTTCAAAACTATTTTTGGCCACCCATTTGTATAAAATTATGACATAGTGCATAAAATTATGACCTAGCAAATCCTAACAAGGTTGCAAGCAAAGAAAATAAATGAGGAATATAGAAATGACATATAGAGAGCAAAAAGATAATATACAAAACGTTTTAAAACACATATATAAATCAGAAAAAAACATATATTAATAAATATACATACATTTAGACATATTTATAAACATACATATATTCAGATATATATTTATAAAAATACATATATTCAGATATATATTTATAAATACACATGTATTTAGATATACAAGAAATAAAAAATTACAAGAATTAAATGCCTTTATTGAAAAATTTATTTTACTGTGATAAGTGATTTTGCTAAATGTTAATAATAAAAAAAACTATTTATTACATCAACTATTGTCATTTACAAATAAATTGACAAACCTTGTTTATTTCATCAACTACTGTTATCTATAAAAAAATTAAATTGGTATAAAATAATGGATTAAACTTCAAGTTAAATTTTTTTTTTTTAATATTTAATTACTCACCTCTCTCAAAGATGTTAAGTAAGCAATTCGTGTGCTGTATGTATCAGCAAGTATAGGTAACATTGTCAAATACACATGTATTGCTCCTATATATAATTAAAAATTTTTTAAATTAACAAACGGCTAGTAAATTTATAAAACATCTTTCCTATTATCTTAAACTTGAGTTTTAAAAAAAATAAACTTAAAAAAACCTTTCTGGGTACTGACTGCAAGCAGTTGACCATCTTCAGTCCATTCTACTTTGTCAAGACTACCTTTCATTTAACCAAAAAAAGTTATTTAAAAAATTCAAATTTATAAAAAGTTAATTTTTTTTTCTCGTTTAAAAACAGTTAAAACCTTTACTTTTTTTTTTTTAACATTATAACTTACACCTTACATTCAAAACAGCAAAATTTAATTCCTTAATCCTTTACAATAATCTTTTTTTTCCTACATCCTCTACAGCAAGTATTTATTCTCTGTGCTCTCACTCATAAAGTAATTATTTACCTCCTGCATCTTTTACAGTAATTATTTACCTCCTGCATCTTCTACAGTAATTATTGCAAAAATCTCCTTCAAGTCATTTAATTCATGGATTTTAACTCTAAAGATAAAGTTATTAAAAGAAAATGTAATAAATATAAACTAATAGAATGAATTAAATATAAACTTATAGAATGAATGGAGCAAAAAGAGTATTTAAAAGATTTTTTTTTTTGATGTTTTAAAATAAACTTTATATAGCATAAAAAGTTTTGACAGCTAACAACTTATTTACAATAAGAGTTACATTATTTTATACTGAACTTTATAATGATACAAACAAATTCGACAAAAAAGAACTTGATAGTTAAATTGATAACAAAGGTTTGCGCTTGGAAAAGTAACCAATATCTTACACGTTATCACCACAAGATGCAGCTTTCTTTAGAGACAGTGATATTGCTATATCGTTTAGTTCTTCTTTGTGGTCTTGTGTTTGAAAGAGTTCCTAAAACAAAAAGTTAAAGAAAATAAAAATCTTTATAAACTAATAGATTACAAAAAAAAATCTATTGATTCTTTATGGAGTAAAAAGAAATTATTTTCAAAATGTTTTTCTAAGAGTTTTAGAAAAATAAAAAAAAAAGCTCAATAATGTTTAGTCAGTTTTTGTTGTCCTTATATATATATCCTATATGTTCTTATATATTTTTGATTATCATACTACATTTCATTTATATCAATACCATAAAAATATTTATATCAATACCTTAAAAATATTTAGATTAATTTGAATGCAAACTTTTATTTGTAATTCATTTATAATTTATTGATATAATAAATAATGTCTTTATAATAAATAATGTCTTTATAATAAATAATGTCTTTATAATAAATAATGTCTTTTGCTTAAAAAAAATTAAAATGATACAAAAAGCATAAAAACTAGACCATAAAAAAAAGAAAAATATTTGAAGTCATGAAAACAATTTTGAAATTAAATATCAATTAAATATCAATTAGATATCAATTAAATATCAATTAAGACAGTCAAAAGAATTATCATGGAAATATGATCCATACTATCCTAAATCATTGGCTACTAACACAAAAGATACCACTAGTACCAAAATACATAACTCTATTAAATGTACCAAAAGCTGATCCTATTGAGGATTTTATGGCATTCTTAAATGAGAAGTCTACATGGATGAATGGATTGCTGATTTTTACCAACTAGAAACCAGTATCAAAATTTGCCTGTGAAAAGTTCAAGGTCATACTAAAGTTAGCTTTAACAACACAAAAAAGCATGATTAAATATGCTGTTACAAAGTAACTTTTCAACAAGGCTGCAAAAGAGTTGAAGAGCAAACAAATAGCTTTTTTTTTAATTAGTTCATTTTTAATAAGATTGCAAATGAGTTGAAGAGCAAATAAATAGCTTTTTTTTAAATTAGCTAATCTTCAACAAGACTGCAGAGAGTTGAAGAGCGAAAAAACAATTGACAAAAAACATTAAAAATTGTGTTCATGTTTTCATTCAATTGTAAATTTAATGAAAACATGAACACAAATAAAAATTCAAAATCATATTTATCAACATACTGTATCTTCTATTCCCAGTTTGAACATTCTAATCCCAGTTTGAACATTCTATTTCAAGGTTGAAATAGAATGTTCAAACTGTTTTTGTTTTAGTTACCCATTTTATTTCTAAGTTAGAATTTAATTCAAATTGAACATTCTATTCCCAAGTTAAACATTCTTATGTTTAACATTTTATTTGCGAGCGATACACTCTGATTCGAGAGCATTCTATTCTAAAATGATCTTCATTCAAAAAAATTTAACGTAAATTTTTTCAAACATTTTATTCTAGAACAATGTTCTACAAAATAAATAATTAAACATTATTAAATGCTTTCAAAAAATACCTATACCTGACCTATCTCTTTAGGATGTGTAGAAACAACAACTAAATATCCAGTGGAAAATCCAAGCATAATATAACCGTCACCAAACCATCTGTATTTAACAATATTGCCATAGCGAGGCTATTATGTCATAAAAATATACATAATATTATTAACAAAATCTTCAATATTTTGATTTTAACTATTAGTAATAAAATGTATTACTTTAGTTTTCATTTGTATAAATAAACTTATTTTATTACTTGAAACGCCAATTCAATTGGATTGTCTAGATCAGCAAGATTGAGAAGAAGTAATGAACGATGACCTATTGTTAAACTTAGCTGGAAGAAAATTATATAAATAAAAATAAAATTTATCAAATATTGAATAAAGAAAAAAATTTTATAATACAGTTCTTACAGTTGTCTCTCCAGAACTTCGCTCGTTGGTTTTCATGAAAGAGAATTGTGGAATTTCTGCATTTAACCTTGTTGCAGTCTATTTATAAAAAAAAATTTCTTGCTAAAAGATAAGATAATAAAAACAACAGATACAATAAAAAAAAATTATAAAAAGAACTCATTTTTGACCAAGATTTATGAGGTTTTCATTAAAGGCCAACAATATCCTTTTATCAGTTAGAATTGATAAAAGTAATTTAACAAAAAGTAATATAAAAATAATTTTTTTTTTAACTATTATTTATCAGCTTAGATGAATAACGTTATAATTTAGCTTGCTAATTTAGTATGGTAACTTTAAAAAGAGACAAGCAAAATATATTATATTAAAATCCATAAGTATTAAATAATATCTTAATATAGCGTTGAACTGCTAAAGACTTTTTTTAGTATATTAGTTAGGTAAAAAGCAAACTGTAAAACTTTTGGCAAACCAAAAAATATTTTAAGGGTCACAACCATTCTATTCAGCTAAAAAACTATTGCACCATCAATTAACAATAAGATTATGAATTAAGTTCAATAAGATCAAAAAAAAAGTTTTTACTTTTTTTAAAATCACGATCTTAAAGCAAACCAGTAAAAAGCTTTACATAAAGGTCACAGCTCTTGTTACTCCAAATACAATTCTGCAAGCACAGCAGCATACAAGTCAGCAAACATGTTCTTGTTAAGAATATTTTTTTTTCACCTAATCTGATAAGTGCTTGCTCATACATAGTTTTCTTTGAAGAGTGCTTATATGAAACCTTCATGATAAAATTTCCTCTGAACTTTTATAAGAGTTGAGGTAAAAGATAAATCGTTTAGAGAAAAAATCTATTTTGAGTGAAATTAATGAAAGCTGTTAAATCAAGTGGTACCATTATACCTTGAGGTACCATTATACTTTTATTCTATTAACTATTTCATATTGTAAGTACTGTTTTCTGTTTGATAAATATCTGTTAAACCAAAGTAAGTTTTTTTTTATTCCGTAATATTTAGATATTTTTAACAAGAATGACATGATTGACTGTGTCAAAGGCTTTAAGCAGTTGTGGTAGTGGTGTAATGGTAGAGCGCTCGCTTCATAGGCGAGAGGTCCCGAGTTCGATCCTCACCACGTCCCTGGTAGTACCGCGCTCGACTCGTTTCTCTGCGCAGCGGCCTTGTTCTTCAAGGTTTGCATTTCAGAGTTATAGAGTTGAGAGAGGGTTATAATACAAATAAGTAGCCTCCTCGACTGTAGTGACCTTTTCGGCCTTAAGGAGGTGAATTAACAAAAAAAAAAAAAGTTCAATAAAAACTCCTTATGTCAAACAATCATTATTAAAGGCATTGTTTACATAAGTTACTTGCTTGGTCAAAGAGAGATCATTTAAATAGTTTTTTTTAAAAGAAAATTGCATGTTGTACAACATATTGTCTTTGTTTTTGCATTAATAGGACTTAAAAGTCTTGATGATGCAATCATTTTACGTGTGTTTAAGCAAAAATATTTTTCTTTAGGGTATCTTGCTTTAATAAATTTTAAAATATAGTTTTTGCTAAAAACCTTAAATTACGGTGCCTTTTTTCTGTTTATAATGTAAATCGTAATAGAAAACAACTAATTTAAATCATAAAACAAAACAGCTAATTTAACTTTATCACTGAAGATAGTCAACCATCTGTAAAATAATTATTTCATTTATAAATATTATAAATATTGTTTCATTTATAAATATTATAAATATTGTTTTATTTACAAATATTATAAATATTGTTTAAATAACATTTATAATACTTATTTCAATATTTTATTTTACTTTTTTTTTTATTTTTTTTTACCTCCCAAAAGACAATGGTAACGCTAAAGTCAAGGAGCTACTAAAATTTTATATATATATATATATATATATATATATATATATATATATATATATATATATATATATATATATATATATATATATATATAAAAAGAATGTATATATATATATATATATATATATATATATTCTAAAAAATCCTAAAACTACTTTTTGTCTTGCTATCAGGGATGCGGAGTCCCAAAAAAGACTCCAGATTTGAAAGTCACAAAAAGATTTTAAAAAGTTCATGAGATTGAATCTCATGAACTTTTTTACTTTATCCTAGATTTTGGTATCCAGGAGCTCTAAAAATATAAATAAGTTTATGGACTACTAATAGGAAAAAAATTAAGACTTTTAGATTAGAAGAACAATCGTTTTTTGAGCCTAGAGTCTTAGGTAAAATGGCGGCAAGGACTCCGGGACTCCAGGCTTAAAAACAATAAGTTTCAAGTCATTGAATCTCATGAACTTTTTTATTATAGCAGATAATAAGCCAACAAACATGTTTAGAGCTTCTGGACACTACAGACTTGGAAAAAGTAGAGATAAAGCTAGAGTCCTTTTGGGACTCCACATCCCTGCTTGCTATATAACACTTTTTTACTACTTCTATAACCTATGATTGTAATTTATAACTTATAATGATAATTTCAATATTAAATAAATATAAACATGTTACTTAAAATAATAAATATAAACTAATAAAAAATAACTTAATCTACTGATCATTATAGTTAGTATAAAAAAATTAACTTATAAGACTCTAATTCTTTACATTTGAACAAAAAAATATACATTCATAAATAATGTAATACTCATAAATTACCTAATACCAATAAAATACAAGTTAAAAGATAAAAAACCAACCTGTTTTAGAGTATCACCATCACTGTTGCTAATTGTTATGACTTTATCTTCACTTCCAAGAGCAAGCATATTCTAAACATAAAAGGTCTCTATGGAATCTTTAATAAACTGGATAGCAAGAGGCAATAAAATAATTACAAACCTCAGCATTCCAACAACCAAAAATAATTTTTTTTACATGCTTGCCAATTATTGGAATTTTTCTATAACAATTTAACATACAAATCAGCTAATAATACTAATATTTAGAGATTACTAGAAATACATTTACATTAGAGTTAACTAGGAAAAGATTTAAATTATAGATTTTTTTTTTTTTTTTTTTTTTTTTTATATTTACCTCCTCAAGGCCAAGAAGGCCACTACAGAGGAGGAGGCTTCTTATTAGTGGTTAATAACCCTCTCTCAACTCTATAGCTCCGAAACACGAACCTTGACGAACAAGGCCGCTGCGCGGAGAAACAAGTTAAGCGCGGTACTACCAGGGACGTGGTGGGGATCGAACTCGGAACCTCTCGCTTATGAAGCGAGCGCTTTACCACTACACCACTACCGCATTGATTACTAGGAACATAAGACAGTTAAAGAGCATGAAACGGGGTAACAGAAAGCTTACATTAAGAACAATTATAAAAGTTATAAACTACATAAATCAGAACAACTCAATAAATCAAGAGTGTTACAAAGAACTAAAGTACCTATCACAAAACTAGGAGTCTACCCTTTCCTAAAAAATGAAGGGCATTATTAGAAGATGCATAACTGATATAAAAACAGTATTTCATACAAGAAAAAAAAGATTTTTAATGTAGAGAATAGGACTAAGAGAATAAAAATGAACAAAAGAGAGCAACTTAGCAGATTATTTCAATGGATATTAAAAGGAAGATAGTAGTAAAAGATAGAGAAGTAAAACAGAAGACTCATGTTGCCTTAATAAAAAAATAAAAATTGATAAGAAACAACTTTAAGTTAAAATCAACAAAGCGTTGCAAAATCTAAGGTGCAGCATAAAAATAACGGACAGTCAACAGTCACTTTAAAACGCCAGTGGACTAAAACCAACTCCAAAGTTGTCCTACACCCCAAAAAAGTTTTTTTAACTTGAAGAAATCTGAGCAGCATTTACTGGAAACTGCAGCTGTCTAACACCACAACTATGGCTGCAATCTACTGTGCACCACTCAAAAAGTTTTAAACAGAAACCTTAAAAAAACACTGGGGGAACAACAATGTTTACTTCCTCTATGGCAACGCCCACCCTAACATTGCAAAACCAAAGTGGAAAATATTATTGGAACATGGCTCTGCTCTACTTACCTGGTTATTATTTTTCCTAATCAATAAGCTTTGCTGAATCCAAGATAATAAAAATATCACAAAAAATGTGCAAAATCATATTAAATTAGGGTTGAGCTTTTTCAGTAAAAACACTAAATGCACAAAAAATTTCAATGTACCATACTGTACCTTACACTGCATTACACTAATTAGGATTAAGCCTTCCACTTAAAATAATGTTAAAAATGATAAAAAAGCAAAAAACGCACTAAGTGTAACTCAGAGTAAGTTACAGTAAGGTATATTAATGTTTTTTGTGCATTTACTATTTTTACTGAAAAAGGTCTTAATTCTTAAACTTAATTTGAATGGGTTTAAGTAAAAAGTTTCTAAAGATAAACTTTACAAATTTAAAACACACTTTGCTGGAATTTAGATAACATTAATACCACTAAAAAAAGATTCAAAAAAAAGCTTGAAACTCTGTTAGAAAAAAGACAAACCTTGAATTCTGGTGATTATAAAGCAAAAGATTTCCCATAGAAGTACCTAAAATCAATAATAAAAAAAAAAGTAACCAATAACAGTCAAATAAACTAGCCATTTCTCAACAATATTTAACATTATTTTATAGAAGTTAACTAAGCTAATGCTTACGCACCCACAGCTAATATTTGAGAAACTTTTGACCATATTAAGTAAGATACTGAATCCCTAGAAGAAAACACAGTATTGATTATAGAATCAGATGTAAATTAACTTGATAAAAGCAAAAAACTTATTAACTTAATAAAAACAAAAACAATACTTGAAACCAGTATCCAGTTGTGTTGATTTCATTGTAGTGGCATTCCACAAAAACAAAACACCTGTATAAAAAAATAATTTAAATATTTTTTTAGGGTGTTAATCATATATATATAGGGTGTTAATCATATATATATATATATATATATATATATATATATATATATATATATATATATATATATATATATATATATATACATATATATACATATATATACATATATATACATATATATACATATATATACATATATATACATATATATACATACATATATATATACATACATATATATTAGGGGTATTCAAAAAAAGTGAATTTTCAAATCTAAAAAACCATACCCCCTAAATTTGGGGCCAATGTATAAAAAATGAGCCTCGCAAAGTTTGAGCGCTGTCCGATATGTATATATATATATGTATATATATATATATATATATATATATATATATATATATATATATATATATATATATATATATATATATATATATCAAGTAAATAATATATATATATATATATATATTTATTTATTTATAAGCCTTGTGTGTATTAACATATACACACAAGGCCTCTCTAACTATTCCCAAGACATACCAGAGGGAGCAACCAACTTCATTTTGCTGGAAAGAATGAACAGTTGTTGGTTGTGACCTCAGCAATGTTGTTTATCTATATTGAAAAAAACACTATTTATCTATATTGAAAAATCAAAATGAGCAAGAATAAATAAAATTATAAATTTATATTCAAGTTTTATAACAGAAAAAAAATTTACAAATCTAATAATAATCAAGTTTAACTCTTTATCTTTTTTCGCATCACACCAAGTCCATTAAACTTAATCTTTGAATTGTACCGGATTTTTGTTCTTGTGATCTGAATACAGATCGAACTTTGTCCACAGTTAGCAATCTGTTGTGCTTTTCAGTTTCATCAGAATATTTATGAATATACTGCCCCATCATACCTATTGACCGTTCTGAATGGTCATTTACAAAAATCAAAGTTTCAGCATATTTTTGAAAACTTTTGAAGCATGACTGAGTATGCTAATAGTTTGGTGGAAGTGAGAGCCAGTCTTGAACTCGTTGCTTATCAAACCCAATCATGTCAAAAATCAGGTAAAAAAAGACATCAACCAAGGCAGACAAGGATGGTGGTTTTTTCCCAATTTTTGTATTCATTTTATAAATTTCCTTGATATCTTGCTTTACTTTATTCTCAGGCTTATAATAGTCAGAGCTAGGCATATCAAATGACAGAATTGCTGATGCAATTTTTGCCTTCTCCTCTGATGCTAACTCATCATCTAGCAAAGCTAAAGGTATCATTGTTGAATCCAAATACCAACAGTGTTTATACTGAGATTCTAATACAGCATCGACAGCTATTGGGTTTGTACATACCTTCTTGTACAGATGCATTTGATGTATGGCTGTAATGTCAAGAAAAGGAGCTTTGATGACATCCTCAGATTGTAGATACCATTTTGCATAAAAGCAAACAATAAATTCTGTAATAAGCTTAATTTCAATTTTCAGTTTATCATTTTCCTGAACAAACATAAGTTGATTGGATAAAAGCCGAAGCTTTAGATAATAAATTGCTTTTCCTAAAAATCTTGCATGATGAATAGCACCAGTTTTTCTTACTTTATATGTTATAGGGGATAAGTACGTGACAACTAATTCTGCAAGCTCACTTCTATCATCTCTTATAATACCTGGTTTACTAACGTATGCTTTGCAAAATGTTAATGACTTCATAGCTGCCTTTTCTAAAAAACTGCTTTTAACCTTATTCCAATCAAACCGTAACAGTTGAACTGAATTATAGTTAAAATTAGGTTCTTCAAAAATATTTTTAAGCTTTTTGAAAAGAGGATTGTCAGGTCCACTAGTTTCTTCATTGGTCACTAATTTCCAAAAGTGAAGCATTCTTAATTCAGTCACATGATGCCTACATGCTATTTGGAGGAGATACTTATCCAGTTCTTGAGATATTCTGGAAACTGATCCTTTATTCGTCCCAGTGTTGGATGATGTTGTATCAAAGCATATTCCTCTAGTTTTTGACGTAAGTTGATACTCCTTAATTAAGTTCATTACACCTAAGAACTGATCTTCACCAGTGGATGACGCTAGTGGAGGTACTCCAAGTAGGTAAGTCTGTCCATTAATGTTAACTAAAACACCCATTCTATCCCTCTTTAACATTTTTCCTTTGCTTAGCTCAAACAAGGTCTTCCCATCAAAATGAATTATACATGGATATGGAGATGCGTCTATGGCTGCTTTAACATCTTCTTTTGAAATTTTTGCCATGTTTTCATTTTCTTTTTTCATTTTTCTATATGCGGTAGATTGACTGCTTTTAACTTCTTTAAGATCAACACCTGATTGATATAGAATTGCATTTGTTACCTTCTGTAAAACATTTGGTGATATATCACAGGCTGTAGCAGTAAGTGAAACATTACCAGCAAAAACATCTTTTGGAATTTTTGCAATTACTGTGTCTGGGTTTTCAGAGACTTCTATATGATACCAATCACCTGGCTCGAAATCAGATTCAATTGAAGAATCATCGCTTAGAATTGTGTCTATAAGTTCAACGTTGGGTACATCATCTCTCAAAATCTTAGGCTGTAAACCATTTTTCTTCCTGATGCTTTCTTTTGCCTAATTAACAGAAGAAATGTAGTTTTAGTTTTTAATTTTAAAATTAGTGGAAAAAAGAATTAACAGAGCTTGAGAAAGAGCTAAAGTAATTAATTAAAAGTATTGAATACCTTTTTTCTATATTTAATATCCTCTGAACCAATAACAAACTTTCTTTCATTTTCCTGATCTTCAAGAAATTTTAGATCTTCAATCTTGTCTTTTAGTGATCTTTTTTTATCTTTACTGATTGTGTCTTTGAGATTAGAATTACCAGCCCAAAAAAGTTTTTTTATTTCAATCTCAAACTCGTTTTGTTTAGCCAAATCACCACTATTTCCCCTTTTTGCATTTTTTTTCAAGTTGGAATAGGACTTATGCAATTTAAAAAGTTTTTTAACTAAACTTAAATCAGTTAACGCATCAAATCCAGCTCTAATCCAGACTCTCTTGATTTTAGACAAAATACATTCACAACAACTCTCCGAACATCTAGAAAAATTTTTTTAGGGAGACAAGCAATAATACTTGATATTGATACAGATCGACATTGTTGGTTATATATTAAATGTTGAAGTATATCCAAGCCTGTTGAAAGTTGTATATCTAAATAGAAAAATTTATATTTTATAAAAAAAATAAACTTTTTAGCAACTAATGACTCATTATAATTCCAATATTAATAAAAATGTTTATACCTGATATAGCTGGTTTTGCCTCTTTTATAATAAAAAGTTCCTTTTTCATTGACCTAAGTTGTGCTTCACTCATTTTTAATGTTTATTGTATGTACTAATCTGTATTTATTAGAAAAATTCAAAGTTTTGAACTATCAGAATTTACACGAAAATATATGTAGATAACATTAGGCATAATAGAAAATATATTTTAAAAAATACCAATTTTCATGATTTTCAATATCACCAAACATAGATTTTTAAGAAGTAAAGAAAAAACCATATATTTTTAAACAAAAATATAGGCCTATATATATATAGCAGGAAAAAAAAATTTGAAAAAAAGAAAAATTGCCCCTCCCTCAAGACGCCCGAAAATGACCACTTTTCGGTCAATTTTCCCCTAAATTATTAGCTTGAGGGGGGGTCAAAAGTGAACGGACAGCGCTTAAACTTTGTGAGGCTCATTTTTCATATATTTGCCCCAAATTTAGGGGGTATGGTTTTTTAGATTTGAAAATTCACTTTTTTTGAATACCCCTAATATATATATATATATATATATATATATATATATATATATATATATATATATATATTTGACATCTGATCTGAAGGTAAAATGGCTAAAATAAATAAAAAAAAAATTTAACTTTTAAAATTTATCTTAGCTTGTCAAATAGCATTAGTCAACATATGTATATTTATTTACATCATTAATTACAGAAAACGAAAAACTTAATGATTTTCAAACCTTGTATTGCTATTACTGGAATATTTTCTAACGAAACACAAAAATTCACTATTGGATAACCCAACGTTGATTTATTAGTTTTTCAAAATGGCACAGGCAAGATAAAATTACAGTAATATAAATAACATTCTAAATATTTTTATAATTTAAGAATGTGATAGTGATTTAGAATTGGAAAAATCTGATTTTGAAAACAATGGACCGGAGAATTAGATGTTATAAAATATCATTAGAGAATCAGAGAGGTCTGAATATGGATTCAGTGCAAAACATGTTGACGCTTGTAGTGTTTTAAACTAAACTTCTTCAAATTTTCTTAAATAAACATTTTTGACAAATTTTGAAGGCTTGTATTATTTAAAAAGACATCAGATTGATTGAACAAACACCCTTTGTGCAGTAAAAAGATGTTTTTGGATTTTATCCAAGATGTAATTTCCTTGAAGCTAACTTAAAAACCTAAGTCATCTTGTTTGATAATTCAAATGCTTAGATGACAGAAAGGCATTTCTCTGCAGTGAAACAATCTGCTCCTGGTGCTAAAATACAGTGAACCACAAAACAATGTTTTCTTCGCAGTTCATAGTGTGCAATCAGAAAATCTTTGAACAAAAATTAGATATGTAGTTTACCCATCAGAATATTGATTTCAACCAGACATGTGTTATAAGATATTTTGATAAATATACCTCACTGTAGAACTGATTCCCACGCAACAAGTCATTGTTTAAAAAAAATAATAACTTTTATCTACTAAAATTTTTATAAATTTAAAACTTTCATTTCAAACATAGACACATTGACAAATTTAAATACGTTCTAGATTAAGACAAATGTAATGTTACCACATATCAAAAAAACTACAAACCATTTTTTTCATTTCCTACTGCAAGTATATCGCCATTTTTATCCCAACATAACCCAGTGCAAACTCTATAAAAATTAGATATACAATACGAAGGCTTTTAATAAAAGAAAAAATTTAGTTAGAGAATTAAGACCTATACAGTTTTTGAAACTTTAGGTAAAACAGCTTTTACTTTTTACATAGTTTATATATTGAAACAAAGTTTACAATAAACATAGTATTATTACAACCAACCCTGGTAACACAAATTCATCTTTTAACTCTCCATGCCTGTCATAAATTGTAACCAGTTTAGTTGAACTAAAATAAAATTTTTATAAAAATTTAAACATCATCTATTAATTAAAGTATTTACCTGTACAATTTAGGAGCTGGTATAGCGACTAGTTAGCAGTTGCCATATATATTGCTAGAATGTCCAGTACAAGAGAACAATCAATCATACATTATTATATCAGTCAAAATGAATTGTTGCTTGTCATATATATATATGTATGTATGTATGTATGTATATATATATATATATATATATATATTTATTTATTTATATAAATAAAAATATATATAAGTATAAATGGATATATAAATATATATATATATATATATATATATATATAATATATATATATATATATATATTTATATATATATATATATATATATATATTTATATATATATATTTATATACACATATATAGAGAGTGTTTAGATAAAAAATTATTTCTCTATGTTATATTAGGACAATACAACAATATAAAACAAACAAACAAAATAAAAATTTGTTTCTCTATGTAATATTAAAATAAGACAACAATATAAAACTCTTATTTTAAGAAAAGTGCTCAATTTTAACAAAACTTAATATTGTTACATATAACTTTCAAAACAGAGTGATTTATAATTAAAAGTGAAAAAGAAAATAATTATATTATGAAACTTTAAGTTTAATGTCTAGCGGCAATCATCGTCTATAAATAACAAAATTAAAAATTAAAAGTTAATATTACAATTAGAACTATAATTAGAATTAAGAATACATGTTCTAATGAATGTTATGCTCTGGTTTTATACTTGGATGGTATGTAAGTTCACAAATGTACCCAGGTTTTTCAAAGTTTCTTGATAAGAAGTAAGACTTTTTTTAAAAATAGCTTGAAGATAGACCTAGGAATACTTTTTAGTATACTTGGTGGGCGATGAAATTCGTTTGTTCACTATTTATTGTTATGAGTTGTTCTGCAAAATTGCATTGCTTAGTAAATTATCATGAACTGATTGGTTAAAAATTACTTTTCTATAATGGTTTTTTTGACAGGATTTATAAGTCAAACAGTTGATTTGTTTAGAAAGTTTTTGTTGTGGTCTTTCAGAGTTATGAAACAATCAGAAGTACCATTAATTTTGATTTTATTATAAACATTATGGCAATTAAGATATTTTTTTACCTTGTTGTTTATTAAAGTTTTTAGTTTAGGTTCTACCTTTTCATACATGGATGCGATTGCATTATTTATGCAGATAATTGATACATGTTCAAGGTTTTGTCAGCTAGAGATATTTTCGAGGTTCGTAAAGATTTTATAATTTTCGCTATTATTTTGGGAAAACATTGCTGACATTAAGGAACTTGATGGTTTTGACAAGGTTTATTTACTGTTTCCAAAGGATGACATTTCTTTTATTTGTGGGAGACATTTCAAAGAGTTAATACCATAGTTTACATTATTAAATGAATCATTTAAATCAGATTGCTTGTTGATAAAAAAAATAGTGCTTTCCACCTTATTCAACAAATACAAACCATAAACCGAAAAGAGAAACAAACTTAACGAATGGTAAAATAAATAAAGGATAAATCAGAGTAAATAAAAGCATAAAACTAGTATATTTTTTATTTTAGAAGCGTCTCAATAGTTCAAACTTTTTTTTTTTTTTTTACACATTTTCGCTTCCAACAAGGCTGCAAGCAGCCACTAATTAAAGTTGGAAGTTACTGAAAGAGAAAAGATGAAGATTGTAGAGCAAGATAACGATTGACGGACTACTTAAAAGATTGCAAATTATATGAGTCAGGAAAGCAAGATAAAGGAAGCGAATTCCAAAGAGCTGATGTTCGAGGAAAAAAACTAGACGAATAAGCATTTTTGAAGCACTTAGGAACAGTTACAGAAAAAGGATGACACTTAATTGAATGACGAGTAACATGAGAATGAATTATAGTAGATGGCACAAGAGACGCTAGCTCTATAGAGCAGTGCCCATTATAGTATTTATAGAAAAGAGAAAGAGAAGCAACATTATGACGATGTGATAATGGTTGGAGGTTGGCTGCAAGATCAGGTCCAACTATGTTTACAATGCGTTTTTGCACCTTGTCCAAAAGAGAAAGGGCATCATTAGAAGAACCGCCCCAGATATGGCAACAGTATTCCATACAAGGCCGGATTTGAGATTTATAGATATAAAGAATAGAATCCGAAGTAAGAAAGTGACGAGCTCGATAAAGAGATGCAACCTTAGCAGATGCTAATTATGCAACTGATTTGATATAAAGTTTCCAAGAAAGATCAGAAGTAAGAGTTAATCCTAGAAGATGAAGAGTAGGTGACTCATCGAGTACATCACCGTTCATAAATATAGGAAGATCTAAATTATTGTGATAATGATTGGCTAAAAAAAATTGAGTTTTATCTGAATTAAAGTTCACCAGCCACTGTGAGCCCCATGCTGTAGCAGAATTGAGATCCTTTTCAAGCTCAAATGCCCCCTCCAAGCGATCAGAGGGTGATGGTTTCTTATCACGACAAGAATAAATGGTAGTATCATCAACAAACAATGCCACCTTAGATGAGAGAATATCTGGAAGATCATTAATAAAAATTAAAAAGAGTATAGGTCCAAGGATAGAACCTTGAGGAAACCCTGAAGTTACAGAATAAGAAGAAGAGTGTTGTCCATCGAGGACAACTTTTATGCTATGATTGGAAAGGAAGGATTCAATGATCTTAAAGATGTTGCCGGATACACCATAAGAAGAAAGCTTATAAAGAAGACCAGCATGCCAAACTTTATCAAAAGCTTTTGAAATGTCAAGAGCGACTGCCTTAACCTCTCCACCTTTATTTAATGCACAATAAAACCTATCAGTTATTACTGTTAGCAAATCAGCTGTAGAAATCGAAATCCATATTGATGGTCAGAAGTAAGTTATTAGATTCAAGATGAGAAATTAAGTGTTTGTTAATTAAAGATTCAAAAACATAGCTTATGATAGGAAGAAGACTTATGGGACGGTAGTTAGACAAATCAGATCGCTCTCCAGAATTTTTGAAGATAGGAATAACAGATGCGGCTTTCCAGCAGGCTGGAAAACAAGACTCTGATAAGCACTTGTTGAATAGTTTTGAGAGTATAGACGACAGCTCCGGAGAACACTTCTGCAAGACAATAACAGGTATGTTGTCTGGGCCACAAGCTGTAGAAGAGTCTAGGCAGGAAATCACTTTAGATACAGATGCTGGAGTGATATGAATGTCAAGCAATGGATCAACCTGTTTGTTGGCAATATCAGGTAGTACGCAACTAGTGGAATCAAGAGATGATCTCTTGATTCCACTAGTTGTGTTCTACCTGATATTGCCAACAAACAGGTTGATCCATTGCTTGACATGACATGACATGACAATGATATTGATGAAAAGTTTTTAGCAAACAATTCGGCTTAGTCTTTAGGTGAGGTGACAAAGTCTGAACCATACAAGAGAGGTGGAATTATAGATTTACCCTTATTATTGATATTATTAAAGATTCTCCAGAAGTCACGAGTGCCTAATTTTTGAGATGAGATACGAGATTTCATGACCTGAGAATAGCGGGCTTTGGCGTTAGACAAAACCTTTTTACAATTGTTTCTAGCAGTAATAAACAGACGCCTGTTTTCTGGAGAATTGTTTTGCTGATAAATATAGAAGTAACGGTTTTGATTGGCAATCGCAGCAGCACAGTGTGAAGAAAAACATGGAGGAGAATGAGGCTTGACCTGTAATCGTTGAGAGGGAATAAAAGATTCCATGCCAGCCTGAATCCACGAATTTATGTAAGAAGCACATTTGTCGACAGGAAGACGAAAGATTTCTACCCAAGGGCCATCACGAAGAAAATCACGGAAAGAATCCCAGTCAGCTTTACTGTAGTTGTAAGAGGTTCGATAATAGGGGGATTCAGGTGATGAAGAAGAATGAGATAATAGTTTTAGAGAGATCAAACTGTGATAAGAAGCACCTAAGGGTGAATGTGGAGAAACTGAGCACTGACTAGGATCAGAAACAAGACATAAGTCGAGTAGAGAAGGTAAATAATTCGGGTTGTCTGGAAAGCAGGTTGGAAAGTTGACTATTTGAGTTAGGGATTGAGAAAGGCAAAAGTTGTGGGCTTTAATGCCTGCCGAATCACTGACATTAGAGCCAAGCCATTCAGAGTGGTGAGCATTAAAGTCACCGACAACAACTATATTAGCTAATGGATAAAGAGAGAGGGCTTGGTCAATATGATCAGAAATAACGTCAAAAAGGGTGCAGTCTTGAGATGAAGGAGAGCGATATAGAACAAAGAGAAAGGCAATAGAGTGAAGTGGTGCTAAACGAAAGCACATAAAAGAATAGTCTGTGGATTCAAACCTAGTTTCACGACAAATGGGTGAATTCTTACGAATGTAAATGCCGAGGCCAAGCATGTGACTATTGGAGTCTTTACAAATTAGAGGAAGATAACCATCAACACTAAGATCACAAGATGAACTCAAATTAGTCTCACAAAGAGCAAGTAGGTCTGGTGAACTTTGTATTCATTTTTAAATTGGATTGAAGAACTTGACTCAAAGCATAGATAGTACTCAGAACACCGTTTAATAGCCCAAGCAATTGCCTCATTACTACTAATAAACCCTAAGCTGCAACAAAGGGCTCCAAATGTGGCCTCCGCAATGCACACCAAAAGTACAAACAGGAGCACCATCCATGCGCAACATGGCACTGTTAATACTTTGATATTTTTCAGCTGTTGATGGAATCAGCCTTTCTGAGAGCTACCACAGAGTTCGGGAAACCTGACTACCAGCCGGCCTCAGAACCATAAAACTGAGTTTTAGAGCTGTACCCTCATTAGGAGATAATAAAATGAGTTGCCTAGTCATAAAAACAGAGACACAAGCAAAACCCATGCATTGAGTTAAGAAGATCCAGCATTCAACATCCTAAACTGGAAACAATGTATTAAAATACATCTGTGCCAGCCTAATAGATGAAGAAGGGGTGCGAGGCTGGTCAACAGATAGAATCTGTTTACCCCTTAAGTCTTTGCCTAGGAGGCCTTCTACAAGTCAGTAGCTAGGTGCATTTTACATCTGCCCAAGATGAGTATTTTTATCGAGACAACATCTCTAGCCTTTACTCAACCAAGAGCCCCAAGACAGGGGGTGTTTTAAATCGGAGTTGGCATCTCCTAGCCTTTGCCTAAAAAAGCGTATCCTACAAGGCAGCAGGACATGAACTTAATTAATTTAAAAGCATTTCAGTTAATAGTGTAACTCTAATCATTTTTCTATATCACCATGTTGATGTAGCGCTTAGGTTGATTAACTGTTTCATTTATGAGGTGCAACGGTTACATCAGGATTGGATGAGGGTTCAAATCCTACCAACAGATAATTTTTTTTTAATGTTTTATTTGCTTTGTAGACACAAAAATATCAGTTTCAAATTTTTAATAATAATTTTAAATAAAGTTTTGAAGCAATTAAGCTTAGATTAAATAACTTTAAAACTTTGATTTTTTTTAATTCTTTGTAGGAAAACACTTTTAAATTAAAATAAAAGCATATATTTTATGCTGGTGTATATATATACAGGCCTTGTTTGAAATAAAAAATGCTTTATGCATTGGCTTAACGCGATATTTGATGTTATAAAAATTCTCATTATTTTTTTATTTCTTAAAGACATTAACTTTTTTAAATTGCTGCAATAACATTAATTACCACAAAACAAGTTAAATGTTATTTAATGGGTTTTTTATTATTACTATAAAGGAATATTTATAATTTTTTTTTTTAATATTAAATAATTAAATTTAATATTGCATTTTTTTAAATATTTAATGTTAACAAATTTCTTTCTTTTCTCAACATTTGCATAAATGAATTAAAATATGTTAAATTTTTTTAAAAGTTTTTAAAATGATTATTTCTTAAATTTCTAATTGCGGGTTTGCAACTACAAATGATTTTTTATTTAAAAAAAATTAGCGAGTAACAAATAAAAAAAGTAAGTTAATTTATTTACTTTATTTATTTAAAGTTTATTAGTTTATTATTTTATTATTAAAATTACATTGTTGAATATATTGTTTATTAAAGAATAATCATTGCGATTTAACTTGTGTTAAAAAAAAACTATTGCAAACTTTTGATGCAGCCGTTACTTAAAATTTTATTTTGAGTAAAAAAAAGTTTAGGAAGGAAAACTGAAAAAACAAATGCATTAAAAATAAGCTGATTTTTTTTTTAAGAACAGATAAAATTTAAAAATTGAACAATATTTAGTAATATTTTTAAATAGATTTGACAGTTAAGTTGAACCCAAGCATTAACTTTAATTTTAATAAACTTAAATATTTTTTTCAAATTTAAATTAAATTATATATTTTTAAATCTAAATTAAGTTTTTTTTTTTTTTTTAATCAGAATAAAATTATACTTTTTATTAAATTAGTTTTAAATTTAATAAAATTTAAAACTAATTTAATAAAAAATTAATTTTAATAAACTTAAATATTTTTTTAAAATCTAAATTAAATTATATATTTTTAAAATCTAAATTAAGTTATTTTTTATCAGAATAAAATTATATAATATATTTTAACAAATGATAAAATAAATAAAAATATTATAATTTTTATTCATTTTATCATTTGTTAAAATTTTTATTTTTTTAATTTGATTGTATTTTTTTTTAACTTTACTTTACTTTCCAGTTTATAGTTAATATAATATAAAATATGTTAATACAATATAAAAATGATGTACAAACAATTTTAAAGTTTGGTGAGTCAAATCTAAATAGTGTTGACTATAACAGTCTTTAAAAGTAAGATTTTGTTAATAAAGAAAGTTTATGAAAATAATTTGGTATCAAAAGTTCAGAATTTTGTCTGTTATATTTTTAAAAGTGTTTTTGTTTACACAACTGATTGCATCTTCCATCAAGTCACCCCTGCTTCTCTTTTCTTGTAACGTTGGTAAACCTAATACATTTCTCATTTCTTCATAACAGATGCCTTTCAGTGTTTCAATTCTAGTCGATTTACATTGTACATTTTCCAGTCTATTAATATCTTTAATACAATATGGGCTCCATACTGATGCTGCATATTCAAGCCTAGTAGCCTAATAGCCTGTGGCCTAGTTTGTTTATTTTTAATTTTAGTTTAAGTTTACATTTGTTTATGCAACACATTTTCTAAACATGGTAACTTAAAAGACTTAAAAAAAGACTTAAAAAGTTTTAAGTTGTGTAAAAAAAGAAAACATGAAGATGGGGAAAAGTTATAAGGTTTTTTTTTATGTTCAAGGAAAAAAACTGGAATAATAAAAGTTTTTATAGCATGAAGGGACAGATACAGTAAAAGGATGCAACTTGTTGAATAAAAAGCCAAGCAAAAATGAGTTTTGGTTTATCATTATAGAGATGATAGCTCGTTTGAGCATTGTCCATGATTATATTTGTAGAAAAAAATGCATCCTTACAACAACAAGAGAGAGTGGCTCAAGCTTGGCAGATAAAGCAGGTCTAATTATATTTATAATGTGCTTTTAGACTTTGTCTGAAAGTAAGAAGGTTGTTATTTGTCAATATAGGAGTTCCAATGATATTGCAATATTTTTTTTGCAGTAAATAAATGAGTTTTGTTGTCTAAGAAAAATTGTGGATTTTAAGTTAGAATTTAAATCCATAAGCCACTGCAAGCCATAGACTGTTACAGAAGAGAAATCAGATTTAAAATCGGCTGCTTATTCTAAGCAATTAAAAAGTGAAGATTTTCTGTCAAGACAAGAGTATAAAGTTGAACCATCTGCAAATAGAGCCACTTTAGATTTCATGAAGATCGTTATTGTAGATAAGAAACAATACAGGAGCAAAGATAGAACCTTGTGGTACCCTTAAAGTTATTTGAAATAAAGAAGCGGGTAGACCTTCAAGAAGAACTTTACTACTGCAGTTAGAAAGAAATAGTTTCATAACCTCAAAACCATTATATAAAGAAAGTTTTTTCAAAGTGTTTTCTAGAGTTTTGAAAAATTCGAACAACTTATTCAGCACTTTTTAAAAGTTAAGCAAAAATTGAAGAGAGTTCTGGAGAATACTTTTTAAGACTATGATGTAGATCTATTCTGGAGCACAAACTGTAGAAGTGTTTAATTGAAAATTAAATTTAGCATTGGAATCCAGAGTGATTTGGATGTAATAACTTTAGCATTTGGAATCCAGAGTGATTATTAAATATTCATGACATCTAAAATATCTTAGACTGAAATATTTTTAAAAAGTCTCTGAAAATTTTTTTTTTTTGTAAACATTATATGTGTTACAAACAATATGTTGTTGTTTATAAACAATAAAAAAATTTTATACACTTCTTTAAAATATATCATATTTTAATGTCTAAAATATTTTAGATGAATATTTAGTAATATTTTATAAAACTTAAACATCATAAAATTATGTTTATGTTTTTGTAGATCGAACTACAGTACAGGCAGATTATATTTACAAGTTAGAGTTAAAATACGTTAGAAATAAACAACATTGAAAGTTTTATCGTTACTAATGATTTTTATATTAGCGAGATGCTTTTAAATAAAGTAACAAAGTACTGATAATAACTTTGGTTTAAAGTATCAATGAAAGTTGATTATGATTTTTTAATTTATATTATACAAATTATATAAGTATGCATTTTTATAAGTGTTGTTTAAAAAATATATATATTTAGATTTTGTTCTCAAATCGATATCTCAAAAAGATAAAAAAAATTTTGTTGAAAAAAAAGTGACAAATGTTTTTGAATGCAGTTACAACTAGATCTTTACTGTTTTTTTATTATTGAAACACTTTGAAAATCATTGCTAATAATATTTTATTTAAAGTGTTGAATATTATATATAGATATTTTTTTTACTTATATATAATTATGTATTTTTTAGGATAAATATTAATCTTTAAAAAAAAATTAAGGCATTAATAAAGACTTGAATATATATATATATATATATTTTTTTTGAAAGCGTAATTGTTAACTAGCGTGTGTTTATATTAGAAGCTTGCTGTTTTTAAATAAGTTGAAAAAAAAAAAAAACAATATAAATTAAATTGGCGTATTTATTAAACAATCATTAAAAGAAAGTTTTTATAATGGCTTCCCATATTATAAAAAATGAGTAAAGATTCGAAGTTTATTAATCCAAATGTAATTAAAAACTTGATTTAAATAATCTAAGCATTTTATTTTTTGTGTTTTATTTTAATTGAGTTATAATTTATATTTTATACCATCATCCAGGCTAACTTTGGTCAACAGGGTAACTTTGGTCAATTGTTAATTTTTTTTTTTTAATTCCTAAAATTTAACAAAGATAACATATGTTTTAATTTTGTAACAAATACCAGCAATATATATCAACTATTATATCAACAATTTGCATCAACAATTTTGGTATATCAACAATTTTTGTGAATATAGCACAGTTACTTTATAGACTACATTGACATTATTTTGGCATTTTTTGGCATTTCTGATACATTTATTAAACCATTTGGATTCTTAGCCCGTGAAAATGCAAAGGAAATATAAGCGAAAGTCTGGCTGGTTTGACAGTAGATGTTTCGAAAGATGATTCATAGAAGTTTTCTTGGTGCATGTAAAGGATCAGCAAGGCATTAAAGTGGTAATTGGACAAAATCTAGCTTCACACTTTACAACCAAGGTTGTACAGTTGTTCATTGAGAACAATAATCATTTTGTATGCTTGCTCCCAACCCTACCCGATTGCTTCAACCGTTGGATGTTGCTGTTTTCTGTCCGCTAAAGATAGAATGGCGCAGAATACTGGAAAATTGGCAAAGAGAAACTGCGCATCAAAGGATCAATACCAAAAAATCAGTTCCCTGGTCTCCTTGCTCTACTGCAACGCCAATTGAAAAGCGATAATTTGAGATCTGGCTTCTAGGCTAGTGGAATATTTCCTTTCGATAGAGAAATGGTCATGAAGCGTTTGCTACAGGTTAACAAAGACATTGGAGGAAGTACTGGTAGTACTGTTAAGGAAGTGTTCAATGAAGCTATAGCAGGTCTATTAGTGAAACATTGTGGACAGGATGGGAAAACAAAGCGCACCAAAGGAAAAAAGATCACACCTGGCAAAGCAATAGCACTGCAAGATCTGGTGAATAACACAACTCCTACCACATCAAAGAATAACAATAACACCTAGAATAACAAGAAAAGGGCAAGAGTTGATCAAGTGTCATCATCCTCAGATGGGGATGATAACCTACTAGGAAATGACTTTTAATGACTTTTGCACAATAACAGGGAGCTAGTTGCAAAATTTTTTGTTTACTTAAATGTTCATTTCATGTTTCTTTAAGTGTTTAAGGACTGATGATTTTTAAACCTCCAAAAAGTGACCAATGTTACCCCATAGCAGGGGTATTATTGATCAAACATGATAAATAATAAATGACCAATGTTACCCCAAAACCTGGGGTAACACTGGTCACTTTTTAGCATTTTAAAAAAAACATGTAATAAAAAAATTAAAAAAATAAATATAGAGGCCTATAGCCAAGACCTATAATGCCATTACCACAAGAGATAACTGTAAAAAAATTAATAAGATTCAGAGATGTTTAAGAAAAACTGCCAAAGCAGACCAAAGTTACCCCGGTTGAAGGTATGTTTTATTTATTATTTATGGTTTTTTTAACTGCTTTTTTTCTGTGCATTTTTAAAATGTTCAAATTCTAAAAACTTGTTAATAACCATGGTCAAATCAAGGTTATTATTTATGTGGTCATATAATGGCATGCAATTGCATGCCTTCCTGTGAAGGCCTATCAAACTACTTTTTTTTCTCATTCGTTATTATTAAATTTTTTTTATTAAATCTTTTTAAAAAACCTTTTTTTTGCCACCATTTATTAAATCATTGCAATGAATGATCGTTAATAACCCATTTAGTAAATTAAATAAACTAATATTAACTACCATCAGCATATTTTTTCTATTGAGTAATTGAGAGAATGATTAGTGTTAGTTATTAGTATTAGTGTTAGTACTTTTATCATGGTATTTTATAAAATAATGGTCTAAAATATTAAATATTCAGTTTCAATTATTTTAATTTTTTAAACTACAGACTAGATTAAATTTTGTATCATCATAGCCTTTCAAAAAATTAATGTTTTCTACAGCTACACTTTGTTTCTATCTAAAATAACAATCACTTGAACTTATTATTAAAATTTAAAAATTTTAATAATATGTTGTTATTTTAACTCAAACTTATTATTCAAGTATATAATATAATATTTATTTGAATATATAATATAATATTTATTTGAGTATATAATATAATACTTATTTGAGTATATAATATAATATTTACTCAAATAATAAATTTGAGTATATATTATATACTAGAGTTGTATAAATATATATATATATATATATATATATATATATATATATATATATATATATATATATATATATATATATGTATATATATATATATATATATATATATATATATATATATATATATATATTATATATATATATATATATATATATATATATATATTATATATATACTCAATTTGTCTTCATGTGCTGTAAAGCATTAGGGAGTAATAAATTACAAAAGTTTTTTTATATTAAACTTTTCTTATATTTATTTAATAATTTAAAAAAAGTTTAATTAAATTTTATAAAAAGTTTCAACAAGTTAAATGTACAAAAATATTAAATATTACAAACTAAAAACTTTTTAAATGTTATAAAACATTTTTTAATAAATATAAAACTGTTTTTAATAAATAAAAGTTAATAACTATTTAGAAAATAACTTCTGTTTCGTCGAGCAATAGTTATTTACCTTAAACTTTGTTGTGAATTTTCCTTTAAAAAAAAAGCCATGG
The DNA here is from genome assembly GCF_038396675.1 of Hydra vulgaris. Classification (NCBI taxonomy): domain Eukaryota; kingdom Metazoa; phylum Cnidaria; class Hydrozoa; order Anthoathecata; family Hydridae; genus Hydra; species Hydra vulgaris. The sequence continues at coordinate 59,885,642 of NC_088931.1, read as the reverse complement.
TTTGATTAAAAAATGTCGAAAGTAATTTTTTTAAGGATAAAGTATTTTTTTATATGCAAAGTTCAGTAATTTTATTTGACCTGGTTATAAAAACAGTTGACCATCAAATTCTCTTTGTTAGCCAGTCAAATTAACTGCCTACTATCCATTTTTTACTTTGGGCACTGATATACACACACAGACACATAAATACACAGACACACACATACAGTGTGATAGTATTTTTAAAAATTACATACCCTGTAATTGCTAGAAAGTTTCCTTGCTGAGTCTGCCATGACATAATAACTTTTTTACCTCCATGAACTCTTGTAGGGATGGTAAAAACACGCTGTAAAATATATTTTAACACTGCAATTTATTTATTATTCTTCTATCATATACAATAATAATCAATTATGTTTTTAAAACATTTATACATACAAAGCATTATAAAATATATCTGAAGTTGTTAGAGTATAATAGTCATTAAACAATATTTTTACTCAATATTTATACTCAAATAAACCATATTTTTACTCAAACTATATTTTGTTCAATTAGTTTGTAACAACTTATGTAGATTTATTTATAAAAAAAACAACTTGAAATGACTAATAAAAATAGAAATTAATAATGCAAGAAAATAATTTTTTTATGAAACAAGTCACTACGTTACTTAACTATACTTAGATAATAAAGATATACATAATGGCAGCAGAGGTCATTTGTCAGAAGTTTTGCGTCCTTAAGGTATCACTAACGCAAACTTTTATCTGATAATTCTGATATTGTATATATAATATACAATTGTCTGACAATTACATATTATATATAATATAAATTCAACAACCAGATCTTTCTTGCAGCAGTGGAAAAAGACAAAAGCGTGACAGCAAAAATGCTAGCTGACGACTTTAATGTCAACCAGTGGACAATTCCCCATTGTCTAAAAAATCTCAGTAAGGTATGGAAATTGGATAGATGAGTCTTCCCTGAAACCTTCAACAAAAATAAAGCAGAACATGTATCCATTTTTAATGATTTGCTGTAATTAAATGCGAAAGCTCTGTTTCTGAAGAATCTTGTCATGGGTGATAAATCGTGGCTACTCTTGAAAATGTTAAAAGAAGATTTGCCTGTCACTGGGTGTTTTCTAAAAGGAATACTTCATAAGTGGTGTTAAAATGAGGATCACCTTCAAGAACCGTGACTTCTAAGCTCATGAAATTGATAGACTGCTTGCAAATGGGAGCAATTTATGAAGTGGATGGTGACTACACTCATAATAATTAAATAAACGTTATTGTTAAACATTTTTATCATTTTTGCTAAATAAATTTATTGAAAAATTTGCTAAATAAATTTATTGAAAAAATGCCGCAATAATTAGGCATTAACCTAATAGTTATGACAGGTTTTTTCTTTTGCTTTTAATTATTGAATAAATCTTTTAAGAATATTTTTCAAGCATGTTGTGGAGAATCTTTTTTCAATTAAGATATAAAATTTTGAAATTAAGATATAAAATATAAAAAATAACTTTTTTTTATGAACCGTTAAATTTTCAGCTAAAAAATCTTTTTTCAAAATTAAATTTACTTTTTCTGGTGAAAAGTTAAAAAGGTCAAAAGTTCATTATTTCCTTTTTTAAAAGTGTAATATTAATTCTATATTTGTTTTTCTCACACTTTGTAAATATCTTTACTCAATATATATACATTTGCAAATACCCCCGAGGGTATAATAAACATAAACGTAACATACAATGTAATAAATGACAACGTAACATACAATGAAAACGTGACATACAATGAAATAAAATGAAATGAAAACGTAATATCAAATGAAAACGTAAAATCAAATGTAAAATCAAACGTAAATCAAATCAAACGTAATATATATATATATATATATATATATATATATATATATATATATATATATATATATATAAAATATATATGTAAAATCAAACGTAATATATATGTAAAATCAACGTATATATATGTACGACGTATATAATCAAACGTATATATATGTACAACGTATATAATCAAACGTATATATATGTAAAATCAAACGTAAATCAAAACGTAAAATCAAACGTAAAATCAAACGTAAAATCAAATGAAAACGTAACATACAATGTAATAAATGACACACCCACAATGTTCCTTCTGTCGCAACACAACAATAGTTTATATATAATACAGTTATTTACACTAATTACAACACCCCTTGATCTCTAGATCACAAAGTCCGCATACTTATTCGGAAACCTCCGCACTCGCGTCGATCTTTGGAGATTCAGATTATCCGCGATAGGTTCTTCCGATTCTCTGATAGACAAGTCAGCTACAATGGGAGCAGGACAGACATCCGACATGTGTCTCAGCAATCCATTGATTTCTACCGAAACTCCTTGTCCTTCATCTGAGACTCTTCCTCTGTTCCATTCGCTTGTGCATTTTGAGTCAGGTGGTTTTACAAATACTTCTTGTCCTTGTGTATAGTTGTAGAGAAATTCTACGTTAGTTGTGGGAGAAATTGTGTGTGGTTTCCACTCGTAGGAAAATATAGCTTTGTAGGGGAGCGATGTTTCCTCGCCATTTTTTCTGGGAGCTATGTTATACCAATATACCATTTTTAACGGGTCTTTGCCACTTCTGGCTGCCATGCGCTTGATTGTGCGATGATGACGTTCAACAATTCCATTTCCAGATGGCCTGTAAGCGCAACGAAACAGGATGGACACTCCCCATTCTGCGCATAATTCACCAACGAGTTTTGAGCGAAAAGTCTTGCTGTTGTCAAGTAGAACTTGCCACGGAGGTCCTCTTTCTTGGAATATTTCTTCTAAATGGAAGCACACTGTTGTTTCTTTCTCATTCTGTAGCCTTCTCCAAATTACAAACTTGCTCCTTTTTCCACAGTCAACAATAGACAAATAAATCTCTGATTTGTAGTGGGTTATGTCAATAGCCAAACGATGCCAGCTCTTTCCAACTTCAAGATTTCCTTCTTCCCATCTAATTAGCGCAGGATCCACCAATAAACATCTTTCGCAACTTTTCACGACTGATTCAACGTCTTTTCTGCAAACTTTCTCCTTCGGATCGTTCTCCAAGACCGTGTACTGGAACAGGTTTGTCACCAATAATTAAGGAGCTCAACCAACTGACAACAGTAGCCGAATCACACTTTATGTTAATACATTTGAATCCCCATTTTGTTGCTAGATTAATTCCTTTTATCACGGCTTCTAACTCTGCAAGATTAATGTGAGCCGTATCATTTTGTTTCCTCAGCCACGAACAGTCTTCTACTATTTCCCCAGCCACTTCCAAAACTATGCCAACAGCTAAACTGCTTGCATCGCACCACACTGTTGCTTCAGAAATATTTTTGACGTTCCATGACCCATGAACGGGATCTTCCTTTGTAAGTCTTTCATTCAAACTGCTTACTAATTTAACAACACGTTTGTTCACCAAAGAGTCCCATCCACAACTACTCAAAACGCTTTTTAGATAGCTGCACGAAGGGCGCAGCCAATTTGCTATTGGAAAATGTCTGGTCAGCTGTCCGCACCAAGAAAAGATTTACTGACGTGTAGCCATATTTTTTCAAGAGTTCTTGAACTCTGCAACTTGACACTATGTTATTATTGACAATGATATCATCAATAAATGAATCCGTCCCAGACTCAACAAATTTATCTAAGGATAATACCTTTTTTAAGATTTTAGTCATTATACTGGGCGCCACATTTAAACCAAAACCCAATCTTGTTAGACAGTAACGCTGCCCTTCATAATCCACAACTTGATATTTCCATAATGCTTCGTGGACACGAATTTGCAGGTGCGCTTTCTTTAAGTCGATTATCTCAAGATTTTCTTCCAACTTTCTCCAGTTGCGAAGTTTGGTACTGCAAACATCGCCATCTGCAGTATGACTAGATACAAATTGATTCAACTCCTAATAGTCCATCACCGGACGTATTTTTAACTTATTTCGTTGAGTTACTGCCATCAATGGAATGATGCCATTACATCTCCCTTCAAATGGTTTCAGCCATCCCTGTGCTATCTATTCACTTATTTCCATTGCGTACTCACTTTTAACGTCCTCAGAGATATGATAGTTTGGAATTTTGTAAGTTAAAGTTGGTGGTTCCATCAGCCATTTCCAAGACACGCTCCAACTGACATTTTTGAATTCTGCTATGAAGTCTTTATCAATCAGCTTTAGAATAGTAGACGAGGATACTTCACTCGTTTTTTCTTGAGAAATAGCAGTAGCACTGATAGTTAGTTGTTCCACATTGAAGTTTATGGTTTCGCCGTCTCTCCTGACTTGGACACCTCCAAGCAGTCGTATTGCGTCCATACCAAGTAGCATTTGATATTCGGGAACAATGTCTGGAACCAGGCATTCCAAATCGATGGTGGTATCATTTATAGAAAGATTAACAACAATCTGGTGTTTTATTTCAATTGAGTTTTCATTCATCATAACAACCTTTTCTCTTGCGAGTTTGAAATTTTTTGCGCTTACAATTTCCCGACTTAAAATGGATTTGGAGCATCCAGTATCCAACAATGCTTTTATTTTTCTTCCATTAACATATACGCAGAGAGTTGGCGGTTTTAAATTTTGTGGGAAGCCGCCCGCACAAAAATGGGTAGCTTCCCTTCCATGTTTTTTGAGTTAGTACACTGTTTATAGCAGTGCAGGGCCAGGTGATTGTCCATTCCACACACAAAGCACTTCTTCTTGTCAATTTCTTCTCTACAATTTCGACTGATAGTCTTTTTTCCGCGTCCTTGAGGAACCTGCCTTGGACTGATGGCAACAGGATTCACGCAACTAACAAAACATGATTCTTTACAACGTAAAATTACCAAACTTCTTGATTTTTCAGCGATCTGGTACAGCGACATTGTTGATATTGAGCATGCGGTTTGCAGCTGTTTTCTTGCTTCATCAGGTAACCCGAGAATGAATGCGCACCTTATCCACTCTTCGCTTACGTGAGATGATATTAGCTTGCTCAGCCTCGTTAATTCTGCGAGATATACATCAACAGACTCGTTCTCTTTAAGACGGTGATTTACGAATTCTTTGTATGCTGTTAGCAGAGAAGCAGAGAAGGCAGTAGTCAGTGCATTTTTCACTTCGTTGTATATTCTTTTATTTCATCACTAAGACCTTGATAAACGGCAAACGCTCCGCCAGAGAGAAATAAGGGGAGCACCACATGCAACTCATCAACTTTTTGAAGTTTTGCTACCAGTTCCAATTTCTGTATCCATTCTGAAAATTCACCAGAACCATCGCATTGCGACACCAAATCTGCAAACTTTATCACGATACTCATTGCCGAAATAGCTTGTAATATTAATTCTATATTTGTTTTTCTCACACTTTGTAAATATCTTTACTCAATATATATACATTTGCAAATACCCCCGAGGGTATAATAAACATTATAAACGTTATATACAATGTAATAAATGACACACCCACAATGTTCCTTATGTCGCAACACAACAATAGTTTATATATAATACAGTTATTTACACTAATTACAAAAAGGAAATAGCGAACTATAAGGTTTAATAAAATATACTTATTGTTAACTTGGTATACGAGGCGTTTATAAATTATGTCTAAACTGACAGATGAATCTCTATAAATTCCAAGCATAAATTTTAAGTTGATTATTATCAAAGCTATTTTAACATGAAATATGTCAATAAAACTTGCACACAAAGAAGAAAGAAAAACTATACACCAAAGAGCAAGTCACTTTTGCAGTGACCAAAAACAAAGCAGCAAATTTTTATCCAACAAAGTTGCTTAGTCATTCAGCATACCAGTAGCAATTTTTTACAGACATGACCATGAGACAAGTGAAATAATTAGCAGTGGTTTCATGTGATAATGGAACTTCTGATTAACATCAGAGTTCAACTATCGCATGTTTTGCAGCCAGGAGATGACAGTATTTATTGCCATGTAAAAAGAGTTTTATGCAAAGATATAGTTAAGCAATTAAAAGAATGCTTTAGTCACTTGAAAGCAAAACTACAAACTAAGTCAAAATTACAAACTATCAAACACCATCATCTCAGTCTGAATCTTTGTTATCTCAACCATCAGAATCTATGTAAGTACCACTAGCACCAGTTACTAAATTATCTCACCAACTGTTTTCTGAATCTACACCAACAACTGGCATCACCATACAACATATAGCATCAGCCCTACTCATGTAACATGTTGGTTGCTTATTTTAATCAAGTATTCTTTTAATTACCCATCAACTTCCATTTTTTATTCTCCCATATGTATGGGTAGAATAAAAAATTTTTATCTTTTTAATTAAATATAATTTCACAGAAAACTTTTATTAACAAAAGACACTGTTGATTTATTATAATTTAAACACTATTAAAAGCGTTATATTTAGTTTTGGCATGTAGTATCATTTTGATAAGTAGAAATAAATATTAAAAATAAATAAACTCTGATGTTTAAGTGTTTGGTAAATAATTAGTTTAATTAATAAGTAGTAAGTTCAAGTGTAAAGAACGTGTAAAGAAAATAAGTGAACAAAATTGTCAAAAAAACTTATTTTACCTTCATTTTTTCTCGTGACTAATTAATTTCTTTGCATCATTTTTTATCTCAAATATTAAACTATTTTTATTTAATATCTAAAAGTTCAAATTAAAGAAATATCTAAAGGTAAAAGTTATGATAGATACAATCTACATAAGCCAAACATATAAATATTTGCAATACTTCAAATTAAATTTATTTTTCAAATTTTATTACAGAATATGAAACAATTTCTAAGCATATAGTCAAACATATTTACAAGAAATAAAAGCATTCGCTTTTTAACAATTTTATTTTATTTTTTATTAAAATTATCCGCACTAGACGACAGAATGCGTTGCCATTATAAATAAACAGCCATTATAAACAAACGAACATTCGGCAACCGTCATAATAGTCACATTCTTTATGTCTATCAGGTCAAGGAGCCGATAAATTTACGATGTTTTAAAATGTAGTTTTATTTAAAATTTTACTTACAAATTTACATATCATTATATGCATTTTAACTAGATTCTATGAAAGAAAGTTAATTGTTGTTGTAATACACTTTAAAGCTGGAGTTGTTATTAGGTCGATCGCGATCGGTCGGTCAATCGCTAAGCAATTTTTAGTCCACCATAAACCAATTCCAAAAAAAAAATAGTTTATCAACTTATAAATATAATATCTTATAGATAAATAAAACACTTACATGTACATAAACCGTACATTTTTATTATGAAATGAATGGAGAAAAGAAAAAATGCGATCGACTGGAATATTCTGCTAAGAGTGGAGTGTTTTCTGCAAACCTTGCTTTTGTTTTGGGACACTTTGTGACAAAGAGCGAGGGGTTTACGTCACACACAAAAAAAGTTATTTTTTGTGTGACATAATTTGTGAATGACATTTTAAATTCTAATACGGACTTAGGGTTTGTTATACATTTTAGTTCGAAATCAGGAGGGAGGGGGTATTGACCTTTAACAAATGTTGGCAGACGGCCCAAACAATGCCGTTTCAGTCGCTATGGAGCATTGGAGCGTAGAACATCGTGTGTTCGTTGTCGAGCAGTTTTTTAGAAACAATGATTCTGTAGTCCCAGTGCAACGTCTTTTCCGTCAATATTTTAGAGTTGGACGTCGAGGTGCAGTGCCTGATCGAAATACCGTACTCCGATGGGTTGCAGCGTTTAGAAGTACTGATTCTGTGATGAAAAAGAAACCACCTGGTCTTCCCCGTTCAATTTGTACTCCAGAAAATGTAGACCGAGTCAGAACGGCAGTTGTTACTAGTTCAAGACGATCGACTAGACGACATGCTGTCCCAGTGAAAAAGCGCACATGGGATACGCGTGGATTTTTTCCATATGTAACCCATGTGGGGATTATTATTTTGTCCCATGTGGGTTTCATATGGTAAATCCCACATGGATTCCATATGATAAATCCCATATGGGATACGCGTGGGTTTTTACCATATGTAACCCATATGGGGATTATTATTTTGTCCCATGTGGGTTTCATATGGTAAATCCCACATGGGTTTTATGTGGTAAATCCTACATGGGATATAGGTGGAAAATACTACATGTTATAGATCTTAAATGCCACATATTTTAATCCAAATGGTATAAAAGTAGTCAATACTAGACAAATAAAAGTCCGAATGCTTCTATGATAATTTTTAAAATTCTTTTAATTTAAAAATTACTTAAATAGTAATTTAAAATTAATCATCGAAGCTTTCAGAGAGGTTTAACTTAATCTGGTATTTGCTACTTTATCCCATTTGGTATTCAAAATGTGTAGCATTTTTGATCTTTTACATGTGATGTTTTCCACCTATAACCTGTGCGATTTACCTTCAACTATTATGACGAAATTTTATAAAATTAAAAACCGTGTTGCAAAATGAATTTATTTCAAAATAAATGCTATTAATTAATACATTCAAAATGAATATTAAAAATATTATTTTTTCTTTTGCGCTTTACACGTCGTTTTTTATCGATTGAATTAATTAAATCGCTTCGGCTTGCATAATACCAAGTTTTTTAGTATCTTCTAACTTTCTTCAAACATTTTCTAAAAAAAATAAATAAATACAAATATATATATATATATATATATATATATATATATATATATATATATATATATATATATATATATATATATATATATATATGTATATATATATATATATCGTCATATATATATATATAAATATATATATATATTTCGTCATACACACGGCCTTCTATAATAACAGGCCTTGACATCGCGCCGTAAAAACTGAAGGCCGATTAAACTTTCACTTTTACTTATATGATATATTTTTATATTAGGTTGGGTCTAATGGCAGTCTATGTTTTCTAAAAATAATCTCTAGTAAAGACGGAAATATAAAAAGAAAACCAAAAAATTGTTAAAAGATAATCATATTTTTCGTATTTCAAATTTCATTAAGAAAATTTATGTAATATTAAATAGTATCAATAACAAGCAGAACTATAACAAAGTATATATCTATATATTAGAAAGATAACTGTATTTTTAATTTTTTTTGCTAAAAATGGTAACAATAAAAATTACCAACAATAAAAAACACCAACAAAAGTCGATTCAAGCCAAAAAAAAGTTTTATCAATATATCTCAACAGGGTAAATATTTACAAATCCAAACATATTGAGAGACATATAGGCTAATGAGAAAATAAAAAACATAACAAGTAAATAGCATATTAAAATACAAAACTAATTTTCACATAAATTATGATAGCTTTAGTACTTTGGGAGTGGTAATTAGTGAGTAATTCTTTAGCAGTTTTTTTGTGATTTTAAATCTATATTTAGCAGCAATGAACTGAAACTGAGTAACACAGAATGTTCTGCATAAAGGGTCAGTAGCACCTTGAAAAAAAAAAGCAAAATATTGACCATTAGAAAAGAGCATCAGAAGGAATTTCAAGTCCGCCTCTGTTTAGGCTATACAGATAACTTCCATATTTATAATAATAATTGGTAGAATCATCATAAATTTTTATTTCGCTTTTTTGCACATAGCCAGCTATGTAAACTATAGCCACTAATGTAGATTTATTAACTGAGCTTTCAAGATCATGTATATTATCCAGAAGTTCTTTTTCATCAGTAGAAATATCTCTAAAACATATGTCACAAGTATGACAATCGATACCATCAACAGGAATGTCAAGTTGTAATATCAATTTAGTAAGTTGAATATTAATTTTTTCAATTACAGATTTAGCGTTTATAAAGTAAGTACCTCCAGATCCCTGTCAAAGCTTAGAAAAAGCTTTTTCAAGTGGATCTGTTGAAAACCAACCTAATAAGACAAACTTTGCTCCATTACTCATCAAAGTTTCTACAAGATCAACAAAGCCATAACATGAATGCGCTATTGCATTGCTAGTATCTAGCGTAAGCTGTTTTACACACTTACCTGTAGGTTTCATAAAATTTGACAGTTCAGCAATATCTCGTAACTGTTGATCACCAACTGAGTGGATTTCTTCGCATAATTCATTTCTAAACCGAATGCCAGCACCAGGTGCTTTGACATTAACAACATTCGAAAAAAAATTATTTTTTCAATAAATACAGCAGTACCTTCAAATGCTTTATTTTCAATCTCTGAATGCATTCTTAATGCAGCTACTGTTTCTTTTCAAAAAACAGACAAACAAAACTTTACAGATTGTCTCTATATTGGTTTTAGATAAACTGATTTAGCTGTAACTGTTTAGAGAGTTTAAAAAGACTATTGCACTCAGTTTTATATATAGTTTCTAAATCACTCCACTTAGCCAAAATAAAAATCTTTGATTTACACGGTTACCATCAGTAATTATTACCAGTGTCTTACTATTTTCAATATTATTTATGGTATAGACAATTTGTTGACATTGAGCAAACTGAAATTCAGAGGAAAGATTTGCAACAGGTTGAGCTCTACATATAAATTCTGGACCTCCAAAAAGACATTTAATCATACATGATAAAATTGTTCTAGCTAACTTTTCAGGGTAGTTTAATGCTTGACCAAACAAAGCACCTCTTTGGTAAAGTAATGAAGCTTTGACATAGACCTCATCAATTAGTAGTATGGAAAACGCTTTTTAATGGATTTAAATTCATAAAAATACTATTTATGAAACTTAGGTCCTCCATTGAGCTTATTTTTGAAGTCAATCGTGTTAAAGTCCTTATACTTGGCAACTTGTAGTCAATACACAAACAATCATATAAACTTCGTTGTAGTTGTAATTGATATTGTAGTTGTAGTTGTATAAATTGATATTTTTGTTGCAGTTGAGATAGTTCGACTTGCAAGGAGATACACAGCATTTCAAAGGCATTTTTAAGGCATTTAAAAAAACTAATCGTTAGTTTGACAATATTATTACCTTACAATGTTAACGCCTTGAAACTTACAACGTTATCGTCTTGAAGTTGCGCTATCTAATTTATAAACCAATTAAGTTTTAAAGATTTATTAAAAAAGCGCGAACACAAACTTTCGTCTAATGTTAAAAGATGAAAATGTAAACGCAGTATTAGGAATTGGCCTTCAGTTTAACAAATTTGTTGCGCGATGTCAAGGCCTGTTATTATAGAAGGCCGCGGTCACACATAATATAATATTATGAAACTAATAAACAAACATCTAAATTTCTATAAGTAAATTTATTCTTTGATCATTGCCTTTATATCCTATCTTATTTTCATATCATAATCTATTATGGTATTATTTATATAACATATCACAACAATATTATTTAATTTGTGATGTTCAAATATCATATGAACATTCTCTAACATGTTCATATGATATTTGAATATAGTTTTTGAGTATATTATCTGCAAACAATTGACTGATGCAAGTTCAAATGTTGTCAAAAACCAAGCATGCATGCATGGGACACTGCAGTGTCCCACAAAGAAATGCTGGTTTGAAAGTCAAATTTTCTTTATTAAAAAAAAATATTAAAATAGGGGGGAGATAGGGAGGTTTCCATAATTTTTTTTAGGCTCCAAAACTTTTAACTTTATATATATAATAAGGTTCATAAAACTTAAGGGACTTACGAAGTAAATTGAGGAACAAAACAAGGATATTTACAGAAACTTTTCAATTTTTAATCTGGAGTACCACAGTGTAATTGGGAATAAAGTCGCTGGGTCCAGTATTCAAAGTAATATGATCTAAAGTAATATATAAATTAAATAAAATGCTTTAAAATGCATGCAGTTATACATATAACTCCTGAAAGTTAACTATATGTATAACTAGTTATACATAAAATTTATTATATAAACTTATTTTTTAAGGTTATGCTTGAACAAATTAGTACCAATTAATTCAAATTCAAGATTTAGTTCAAGTTCAAGTTCTTATTTGTTCATTGTTTTTTCACTATTTTATATTTATTTGTTCAAATTTGTTAACTAGTACTAATTCTTACTACAGTAAGAATATTTATCATTGTTGAACGTGATTTTATTAGTAACTTAATTTTACTTTCAACATATTTTGACCCTTACATTTTAAATGACAGCTTTACTTTTCTATTGATGTTAAATTTATTACGTTTCAATAACTCAGATTGAATTTTACTAAATTATTGTAAGCTTTGTAAGAATTTGTTGTATATTAAATGGTGTTGTATATAAAGTAAAAACTATATATATATATATATATATATATATATATATATATATATATATATATATATATATATATATATATATATATATATATATATATATATATATATATATATATATATATATATATATATATATAGTATTTAGGCTATGGGATAATCCATAAATAATGCCAGTAGATAGAGGGGCAGTGTGAGTTTAACAATAATTAACAATGGGGAGGGAATGTTGAGACCAAAATAATGTCAATTAAAAAATTGAATTAAAAAAAAATTAAATTATTTTATTTAAAAAAAAGTAAAACAATTTATGCTAGCTATGAGCAGGTTTTAGATGTATTTACACCAACAATGTGGTCTAAAAACTTCTTGCTTTTGTTGCTTAAAACTGTAGAGGATCATAGGAAAAACAATTTAAATTCAGAAATTAGCTTGCTTATCTGAAAGAACAATTTGTGTTTTTTTTTTTACTTTTAGTACTGTTGAGAATAAATGTATAATTGAACCAGAAAAAAATTGATGGTATATGCATTCTTTATATTATATTAACAATTCAGATATACCATCATAATATGATAACAAAAACTGACATCATTTTCAATGGGAGATGGCAAAAAATTGACTGAGTTTGATAAAGGGTGAAGGTGTTCAATAAACCGGGTCATCATCTGACATCATTATGCATAGATGATCCTATGATTTAGGTAAAATAAGTAATCAATTTGCCATATTTCTCTTTAGAAAGTGTAAGAAAAAAGCATTGTTATGCTGAGAACCTACCTATTGAGCAATGATAAACATTCTTACTGTAGTAAGAAATAGTACTAATTAACAAATTTGAACAAATAAATATAAAATTAACAAAAACAATGAATAAATAAGAACTTTAACTTGAACTTTAACTAAATCTTAAATTTGAATTAATTGGTACTAATTTGTTCAAGCATAACCTTAAAAAATAAGTTTCTATAACAAATTATATGTATAACTAGTTATACATATAGTTAACTATCAGGAGTTATATGTATAACTATATCAGGAATTATATGTATAACTATATCAGGAGTTATATGTATAACTATATCAGGAGTTATATGTATATATAGTTATACATATAAATTTTATAAATTTTAAAGCATTTTAAAGTATACTATTTTATTTAAACATTACTTTAGATTATATTACTTTGAAAATTGGACCCAGAGGCTTTATTAACACTGTATTCCCAATAACACTGTGGTACTCCAGATTAAAAATTGAAAAGTTTCTGTTAATATCCTGTTTTTGTTCCTCAATGTAGTTTGTAAGTCCCTTAAGTCATAAGGACCTTATTATATCTAAAGTTAAAAGTTTTGGAGCATAAAAAGTTACAGAAAATCTCCTCCACCACCACCACCCTATTTTTTTCTTTTTTAACAAAGAAAATTGGGAATTCTTTGACTTTTAAACCTGCATTTCTTTGTGGGACACTGTAGTGTCCCATGCATGCATGCTTGGTTTTTGACAACATTTGAACTTTCATCAGTTAATTGTTTGCAGATAATATACTCAAGATCTAAATTCAAATAACTATTATATTATCCTAATAATACGTCTATTTACACAAATCTTAATCTTATTTCTATAAAGAAAGATAAACATTATTCGTGGTACTTACATACTTGCTTGCCATTTTCTATATTAATATAAAATATTTTCACACAATATAAACGTAACGCAATGCAATGTCGATTTAAAAATTTTAATTTAGTTTTTTTTTAAAAGTTTTTTTTTTAGTTTCCAGCTTTCAAATTAATTCCCATGCAAATCCCACATGAAACCCACGTGGGATTTCCCATGTGTGTAAATACCATATGGTTCCCACATGTAACCCATGTGGGATTACCCACATGGGTTTTAGGTGACAAATTTCCATACGGATACCACATGGGAAAATCCGTCCCACGTAAATCCCATCAATCCCACACGGAACCCACGCGGAACCCATGTGGGACGCGGTTTTATTTTTCACTGGGAATATGGTATGTAATTTCAAAAGCTACATTAAAAAATCTATCATTTATTACTTGTTTTTATTATTTTCAACCCATTGTGTACAAGTAATTCAATATTGAAAAACATGCGTTTCCTCTGCACCACCCTGTATTATCTGTATTTTTTTTATTTGTAAATAGGATTTTATATCTCGGAAAGGAGTCGCATAGTGTAAATATTTTAACAATTTTTTATTTAAAATATTTATATAAAAAATAAATTTTTTATTTAAATATTTTAGATAAAAGTTGAGATAATTTTTGCCATTGCCTGCGTCTCTTAAGTTTTGATTATAGGTCAGTTTATAAGAAAAACTAAAAATATCTCTATTTGAATCTTAAGGTAATAAATAGCATTTGACAGTGCATGAGATACGCTTCCTGGAAGTGAATTTGAAAACCCCTTTCAGGACATTGGTACATAAAAATCAGTTTCAATAGTTCTTAGTATATCCTCTTGGAAAAATGTTAAAATGAAAAATAAGCTCAGAACGTTGTAGTATTTTCTGCCATCCCTGCCAACTGGATTCGTCAAAATAATGACCTGATTTTTCAAGGTTTGAAACCCGTGACAATGCTAGAATATTGCAACACGACTCAAAAGAGTCATTTTTTTTTTTGAAAACTAGTAAATGGAGAAAAGAAAGAACGCAAAAACCAAAATAATGTCACTGATTTTTCAAGGTTGGAAACCCATGACAATGCTGGAATATTGCAACACAACTCAAAAGAGTTTTTTTTTTGAAAACTAGTAAATGGAGAAAAGAAAGAACGCAATTGGTTGATATATTCTACTAAGAGTAGAATGTTTACCGCAAACTTATTTTTAGAAAAAACTTTCTTTATCGAACGAAGATTGATTTTGCAACTGCAAAGTTGCTCATAGGGCAATCATTGGGCTTGAGCAATCAGCTTAATATAATTATTCATAATCTCTATCTTTGTAAATTGAAGTGATTGATTGCGATTTTTTTTAAACAACGTAGAGCAAAAAGGAATGTTAGAATGTTAGAAATGTTGAAATGGAAAAATGTGTTGCGTTGAAATGGAGAAATGTGTTGCGTTGGTTGGTATCTGTCCCAAATTTCTTTCTTTCAGGTAAAATTTAATTACACTTATATTTTAGGAATAATTATCTTTTTAACGTGTTAGTCTAATAATATATGTGCATTTTTATGTAGACAATCTAACGAACTAATCTAACAAAAGTCTAACAATTTTTTTTTTTTTTAAAAAAGGTTAGCATTTCGTGGATCAGACCAGAAAATTGGATCATGTCAAAACAGAAATTTTCTTAGCTCATTAGTGTTACTAACTGAATACGACCCGTTATTAGCTAGCATATAAACACTAATGTAAACCAAGGTAGAACCTCGTATCTATTAGCCTAAATTTTCAAAGAGCTCATCCAGCTACTTGGCGGTTCTCTTTTACAAATAATTGGTAGTCATAAATTGCATTTATATTTTTATTTGATATACTTTAAAATTGCTTTATAAAGAGAACTTGACATGTTTGAAGTAACATTTTTATATAGTCAAGTTTCTTTTCTACAGTTATTGAACTTAAAGCTGTCAAACATCATTCAATTATTGTTGATTCAAACACAGGTATTTTGCGTAGATCAAATCACTTTTGGTGTTATGCCTTACGTAAAACCAGTTGATCGTTTTTTATCGCTCATTCCAATAAGAGGCTACGACATGTTTTATCTTGTTAAAAAGATATTAGAGATGCACCGCATCAACATCACTGATTGCCGTGAGCAGTCGTGTGATAATGCTTCCAATATATCTGGGATCTACACTGGGTTGAAAACCCATTTGATGGAGTTAAACCCACTAGCTGAATATGTTCCATGCACCGGCCATTCTTTAAATCTGGTTGATATCGCAGCAGTTGAGTCTTGTGTGACAGTTGCATCTTTCTTTTGCTATCTTCAACAACTATATAACCAAGCGGTCTTCAACACACGCTGAGAAGTCTTGATATCAAAGTTGGAAAAAGTATAGGTTCTAAAAGTCTCTCCCTCCCTAAAATTGCTACAGGTCTAATAATGGACAGAAACACTTGTCAGCTCTAGCCGTTCTTCAAATTAAAAGTGTTCTAAAATATATTAGCGTAGAAGGTTTAATCAATCATTTCGTTAATTTTAAAATCCGTCTCAGGATATCAAAATAATTTATCAGCTTATGAATGTAAAAATGTGACTTAGATAAAAACTATGCTTTAAAAAGCATAAAATAGCACAACATTATTGGATGCATCCAACTCACTGCAAACTTTTGAAAAACAACCTATATAAAGTACCACTTTTTACAAAACTCGCGGTACTTTCGATGTTTTTCATTATTTGTTTAAACTAGTGTAGTAAAGACTTCGTTGCTAACGCTTGTCGACAAATTAAACAGTGAGTTCCAATGATATTTAGTGATGCATTTATTACCAAACGTTGAAATCCAAACCTACATCCTAAAATTGCTGAAGTACCCTCTGTAAAAACATTACAAACATCTCAATGGATGCCATGATTTTAAAAAAAGAACCAATTGTACCAAATACATTGTGTGCAGTAGTTTTGGTTTCAAGTGGTTTGCAAAAAAGAAACTCATCTTTAAATTTGCCTTCATTAATGTACCTCACGTAAACCAGTAACTAAGAGCATAGAAATTGGCGATTGTGCTTCTTCACTTTAAAACCCATGTCGTCGGCACTGAGGTGTACTACTAAAACTTTTTAAAACACCAATAAAATGTTTTGTGTAACATTTAATAAATTAATAAAAACATTTCTTAATTTTGGAATAAACGAGGCAAAGGATAAACTAGGCTGAACTTTAGTAATTTATTTTTACTTTTTATCAATAAAAAAAATTAAAAAATATATATTTTAGATATTTATTATCAATAAACACACTGTTAAACCATTATAAACACACAAAAAAATTTACTTAAACCTAACATTAACTAAAACAGATATTAGATAAGCCAGTAAAGCAAACTACAATTTTCGCAAAATTCAAAATCGCGTCACAAAGATGTTTTTAAGATCCGTCAAAGTTTGTTTATTTTATACTTCAGAGTTAGTCACCCTGAAACAGTTGTTCTAATTAAAGTTCATTAGATAATTTGCGTGGACGTTAACACATTTAAGGTTACGTAATCGCTTAGTAATAATATGAACAAAAATTTACACCAAAACATACTTGTTTCTTAACGTGCTAAAGGTACAGAAAATAAGTTTTTTACTTTAATTTGTATAAAAGGTTGAAATTTCATTAACTTAAGTTACTGATCATAAAAGTTAAGTTTTAAAAATAATTTTTATTTTTTCTATCTTTTTTTTTTTTTTTTTTATTCGAAGTTGAAAATGTTCATAGAAAAAAATATATAATTATTTTTAAGTTAGTGAATTTTTATACTTTTTTGCGGAAATACTTTTTTAAAAACAAACAAACTCGTAACTCGTTATTTTTTTTCCAGTGAAACTTGTTGTTTTTTTTAATTGTCGGTTACAAGCATACTCTAGAGACGACTTGAAATTTTTCCGATGTTTGCGGCTTGATGAACTTCCATCTGTTTTATACTTCCATGGTCTTACTATGGTATAGTAAGTTTACCTGTATCGCAGGCTGCAAATAATAAGTTTTAGTAATTCTTTCATAAAATTTCATACAATATAAAATAACTAGCTATAGTTATTTTATATTACACGTTTTTAAGTACACCATCTGGTTTAATATATTACTTACCAGGGGTGTGGGTCGTAAAAAAAAAAGTACCAACTCCGACTCCATTCGTTGAAATTTCCATAGTACGACTCCGACACCAACTCCGACTCCAAAGCTAAACGAATATGGACATATCTATAAACATGGTGACAATTAATAACTAATAGAAATGAACCAATATAATTTATTATTTTATTTATTTTTATTAATTCTTTTAATAATAAACAAAACTTTATAAAATAAAAAAATCTGAAGATTCTGAGTACAGAAAATAACCGTTCTACGGAGACTTGTGTCAGCGGCAAAGCCGTTGCGGTCAGAGCCGCCTCTTGAATAACTTCAGGGTATCTATGAATTACATTATACTGCTAAATTTGAAGAACCATCGAATTTCTCTACCTCTTTATATGAAATATATGAAAAATTCTTTGAAGGTTAAACATTTTGTACATGCACGTGCAATACCGAGAAGTTTTACTTTGAGTCGGAGCCGCGATTTTGTTTAGCGACTGCGATTCCGATCCGTAACAAATGTCGCGACTCCGACTCCACGACTCCGACTCCGACTTCACAGCCCTGTTTCTTGAAAAGAAACAAAATTAAATTTCAATTAATTTTTACTTAATAAAAAAAACTTTTGGTAAGTTTTTGCCTTTGTCTATTTAAAAAACCGAACTAATGCACTAAACTTGATTAAAAATAAAATAAAATAGTGGACTAAAGTTCAGTAATGAATAACTAAACTGTAATAATTATTACAGTTTAGTTATTCATCACTAGGTATATAACTAAACTATAGTAAATAAATAACTAAACTATAAAATCAAATTTAGTTATTTTTTTTAGTTATTTTTATATTTAAATATTATAGTATAATAATTAAATATAACAACTAACTTAATATTAAACTAAAATAACTAAATGGAATAACTAAAATCACTTAAATATAATAACTAAATAATTAATTTGTTTTTATAATTTTGTTGATTTTAATAAAGTTTAATTTAAAATCGACAAAATTATTGTTATTTAGTGACTAAATTATAATTTTGTTAATTTTAAATTAAAATTTATCAAAACCAGCTAAGTTTTTATAGTTACAGTTATAGTTTAGTGCATTAGTACATTAAAATTGTATTTTTTATCTGATGAAAGATTTTTTTTGTTAATGTTAATAAATAAATTGTTTTCAAGTGTTTTTTCTATTTTTTTATTTACTATATATTATACTTTTAAATATTTAGTTTAATAAATGTTGTAATTAATAGTAATTAAAACAGTATGGCAGATACAGATGTAGAGATGCTAGAACAAAGCTCATCTTCAACATCAGTTAAAGATAAAAAACGCTTTGAAGTTAAAAAGGTCAGTGTATTATGATTTTAATTTGTTAAGATATTACTATTTGTTATATGGCTTTTAAATTAATAAATGGATGTATCATATGATTAGACATTGTTTTTATTTTTTTATTACTTTTTTGCGGTCCATCAGGAACTCTTTATAAATGCTTTGTTTAAATTCTATTCAAAAATTTTGACCAGATTTTTAAAACTAAAAAATTAAAACATACAGTACAATGTAATATAATAAATGAAACAACTGCAAATCACAACAGCCTAATATAATTCATTGGTGATCATATATATTTAATTTAAAAAATTCGCAACTATTTATTTGAATTTTATTAAATATTCTCTTATAAATTAAATATAACCATCAATTAAATGCTTTTAACTCTCTAGCCCAGATATTAAAATTAAAAGATATACAAAATTAAAGACAGAGGTGTTTAAAAACTAACTCTAATAACATTAAAATAACTCTAATAACATATTGTCAGCTGAGAACCAAGTGGCTGTATGCCCACATTTAGTGTTTTTTCTATTTATTATCAATAAATATTTGTCAAACGGGGGAACTTGTGTCAACTAAGTCTGATCAATTAGTTCATGTCTAATTTAAAGCATTTAATTTTTTAAATAAATAAATTTTCAAAAATCTTTACATTACGCAAATAGCTTTAGTATAATTTTTAATTCAATAATTTTAAAATTACTGCTTATTTTTTTAAACCTTTAATAATTATTATTTTAACTTTGTTTTTTATTTATAATACTTGAATTACCTGGTGTTTAAATTAAATTATGTAAGTTTTGACTGTTATTATTTTCGTAGTCGTTAATTTATTGTTTTTTCAAATTTTTACCAATATAATAAACTGTCCCATTCTTGAAGAGTGTTTACTGTTTTTTATAAATGAGTGTGCAAAATTATTTCATTGAAGTTCAGCATATATTTAAAATATACATATGTATATACACATAAATAGATAAGATTAGGTTTAATAAGAATAAAACCAGTAATGTCAATTGACCCAGGCCATGTCACTATACATCTTAGATTTTGTTGATTTTTATACAGTTGAGAGTACTTAGTAAAATAAGAGTTCCTAGAAAATTTTAGTCTCTGGCTCCAAGATTCTAATAATATGATCATTTTACCTTTAGAAGATATTGGCCAAGCCCTTCTTGTCCCCTCAGAATTGCAATTTTTATTTAGAGGGTTCAAATTACAAAACTTTTTTTTTTACATAACATAAATTTTTTATATATCTGTTTTAATGCCCAAGAAAATTATGTGGCCTTGATGATATCAAAAAAAAAAAGTTATATATTCTATATTTATTGATCTTTTAGAAAACATAAGGATTTTGATTTGCAAGTGTATAGAGTTCTATAAACTGGGAACAGGGCATTTTTTTGTAGCAGACTATTGAGATTGAATTTTCTCTACCTTCCAGACTAGCTGTAGCTCTGGAACTTTTGGCATTTCTGAAGTGCTGTACTTTAAAAACTATTTCTTCAAAAGACAATTTGGTTTATACTTGCTCTGTTTTATTTAATTATTTACAAAATAAAATAGAAAAAAAATAAAATAAAATGTCAGTTGTTGTTACAGGTGCATCAATGATACAAATTGTGTTGTTAATTAAAACCCAACACTCATCTGCTTTAGACAGCCAGAAAAGTTTGTTAAAAGGACTGTGTGGGTTTATAAGCGTTGCCATAATATCTTTAGCAAATGACAAATTTTATTAATCTGCCATCATAATGAAAAGATTTCAATACTATAAATTTTATTCATCATACCAATCCAATAAAATGCATCGATACAGTATTTACACAGAATAAACTCACCAAATGTCAATGTATCAATGCTTATTAGTTTGAGAACTTTAAATACCATTAAAAAAAAGGCATGTTATGTTAACATCTTCACTTGTTATATTAACATCTTCACATTTAAAGCTTATAGTATCTATAGATTCTGGGTTAAAATGATGATGTACAAAATCATACAAATCCAATTTTACTGTTGCATTTAAATTGATTACATTGAAAACAAGAATAGTAATTAATATAATTAAAGCAACTTAAACACCATAGTACTGGAAAAAAGGTGATTGTTTTCTTTTTTATTGGTGTACTGTTTATGGCAGGAATTTTTTCTTTTTTTTTTTTACTGTTGGATTTTAGTTAAATAAACAACTTGCTGTTAACATTTTAGCATTAAAAAGTATTAACTCTTTTCAATTCAGAAAGTTTAAAATTTTACAATGTAAAGTTCTATTAAAATCATTATTTTAGATGAATGACTGTTTTTATTCTGTATACTTGCAAATCAAAGTTCTTATAAACATATGAACTTTCTTAAAGTGTTTTATAAAAGATCGTTGAATATAGAATGATCAAAGCCGAATGGAACAAACATTAACCAAAAAACTTTTTGAAGACAATTTTTTTTTTTTTACTATAAGCTATCTTTACTTTGTTAAAGTGGAAAAAAAAATTAAAAATTGGGGCATGGCCCCAGGTGCCCCGGCCTCATAGACCATCCGGTTGTTTGCCCTGGAAATAATTTTAACGCACGTTTATTAGGACTGCACAAAATTTTCAGAGCTCCAGTTTGTCTAGAAAATAGTGAAAAATCTATTGCAAGAATCCACTATAAAAAAGTGGGACACAAACCACCAACCTGGTGTCTTGGACCATGGAAACAACTTAAAATTTATCTTCCTTTAAATCGTAAAGACTCTAATAATCACATGCTTAGCCTGGGCTTTTACATTCGTAAAAATTCACCCATTTGTTGTGAAACTAGGTTTGACTCCACAGACTACTCTTTCGTGTGCTTTTGTTTTTGCACCACTTCACTCTATTGCCTTTCTCTTTGTTCTATATCGCTCTCCTTCATCTCAAGACTGCACTCTTTTTGATGTTATTTCTGATCGTATTGACCAAGCCCTTTCTCTTTATCCATCAGCCTATATTTTTGTTCTCAGTGACTTTATTGCTCATTATGCTGAATTACCTTCTCTACTCGACTTATGTCTTGTTTCTGATCCTAGTCAGTGCTCAGTTTCTCCCCATTCACCTTTAGGTTTTTCTGATCACAGTTTGATCTCTCTAAAACTAATATCTCATTCTTCTTTATCACCTGAATCCCCCTATTATCGTACCTCTTACAACTACCTTAAAGTTGACTGGGACACTTTCTGTGATTTTCTTCATAATGGTAGAAATCTTTCGTATTCCTGTTGACAAATGTCCTTCTTACATAACTTCGTGGATTCAGGCTAGCATGGAATCTTTTGTTCCCTCTCGACGATTACAGGTCAAGCCTCACTCTCCTCCATGTTTTTCCTCACATTGTGCTGATGCGATTGCCAATCGAAACTGTTACTTCCATATCTATCAGCAAAACAATTCTCCAGAAAACAGGCGTATTTATTACTACCAGAAGCCATTGTAAAAAGGTTTTGTCTAACGCCAAAGCCCGCTATTCTCAGGTCATGAAATCTCGCATCTCATCTCAAAAATTAGGCTCTCGTGACTTCTGGAAGTTCTTTAATAGTATCAATAATAAGGGCAAATCTTTAATTCCACCTCTCTTGTATGGTTCTGACTTTGTCACCTCACCTAAAGACAAAGCTGAATTGTTTGCTAAAAAAAAATTTCATCAATATCATCTCTTGATTCCACTAGTTGGGTTCTATCTGATATTGCCAAAAAACAAGTTGATCCATTGCTTGACATTCGTATCACTCCAGCGTCTGTATCTAAAGTGATTTCCTGCTTAGACTCTTCTACAGCTTGTGGCCCGGACAACATACCTGTTATTGTCTTGCAGAAGTGTTCTCCGAGAGAAATTCTGGAGAGCGAGGTTTTTGAATCTTTAATTAACAAACACTTAATCTCTCATCTTGAATCTAATAACTTACTTTCTGACCATCAATATGGATTTCGATCTTCTCGTTCTACAGCCGATTTGCTAACAGTAATAACCGATAGGTTTTATCCTGCATTAGATAAAGGTGGAGAAGTTTTGAAAGCTTTTGATAAAGTTTGGCATGCTGGTCTTCTCCATAAGCTTTCTTCTTATGGTGTATCTGGCAACATCTTTAAGATTATTGAATCCTTTCTAATCGTAGTATAAAAGTTGTCCTTGACAGACAGCACTCTTCTTCTTATTCTGTAACTTTAGGGGTTCCTCAAGGTTATATCCTTGGCCCTATACTCTTTTTAATTTACATTAACAATCTTCCAGATATTCTCACATCTAAAGTGGCATTGTTTGCTGATGATACTACCATTTATTCTTGTTGTGATAAGAAGCCAACACTCTCTTATTGCTTGGAGGGGACATTTGAGCTTGAAAAGGATCTCAATTCTGCTACAGCATGGGGCTCACAGTGGCTGGTGAACTTCGATACAGATAAAACTCAATTTTTTCAGCTAATCGTTATGTCAATAATTTAGATCTTCCTATATTTATGAACGGTAATGTACTCGATGAGTCATCCACTCTTTATCTTCTAGGATTAACTCTTACTTCTGATCTTTCTTGGAATCCATATATCAAATCAGTTGCAAAATTAGCATCTGCTAAGGTTGCATCTCCTTATCGAGCTCGACACTTTCTTACTTTGGACTCTATTCCCTGTCTCTATAAATCCCAAATCCGGCCTTATCTAGGGCGGATCTTCTGATGATGCCCTTTCTCTTTTAGACAAGGTGCAAAAATGAATTGTAAACATAGTTGGACCTACTCTTGTAGCCAACCTCCAACCATTATCACATCGTCATAATGTTGCTTCTCTTTCTCTTTTCTACAAATACTATAATGGGCACTGCTCTAAAGAGCTAGCATCTTTTGTGCCATCTACTAAAATTCATTCTCGTGTTACTTGTCATTCAATTAAGTGTCATCCTTTATCTGTGACTGTTCCTAAGTGCTCCAAAAACGCTTATTTGTCTAGTTTTTTTCCTCGAACATCAGCTCTTTGGAATTTGCTTCCTTGATCTTGCTTTCCTGATTCATATAATTTGCAATCCTTCAAGTCGTCCATCAATCGTTATCTTACTCTACAATCTTCATCTTTTCTCTTCCAGTTACTTTCAACTTTAATTAGTGGTTGCTTGTAGCCTTATTGGAAGCAAAGATGTTTAAAAAATAAATAAAACATGCACATTTATCAGGATTACAGAAATGTCAAAAGTTTCGAAGCTCCAGCTAGTCTGTAAGGTAGTGAAAAATTTATGACAATATTCCGCTATAAAAAAGTGAGGACCGTGCCCTGTTATTTAAATATGGAAATCTATATACTTGCAGATCAAAATCCTTATGTTTTCTGAAAGATCAATAAATATTAAATAATGTGTAAAAAAATTTTTTGATATCATCAATGTCACATGGGTTTCTTGAGCATTAAAATCATGTAGATAAAAAATTGTCTAAATTAATTTAAATTGATAAATACAGGTACTTAATAATAATTTTTTGCATTTCCAATCATTTGATTGGATTTGTCACCCCTGAAAATAGTCAGGCACAAATTTTGAAGTAAAAAGATCAAAGATTTATGTAAGTTGAAACCTCTAAATAAGCGTTACAATTCTGAGGTGACAAGAGAGCCTGGCCAATATCTACTAAAAGTAAAGCCTTATTGGATCTTCTTGAAGTAAGAGACTAAACAATTTTCAAGGAATTTTTATTTTACTAAATAATCTTAATTGTATAAAAATCAGCAAAATCTGAGATATATGGTGAAATTTTTAAAATTTTTTGGCTCAATAGGTAATTCCATGTCAATTTGACATGGAATTACAGCATACATAAATTTGATAAATGCAATTCAATAAAAATAAACAAAGTTTTCAAAGAAATAAACTTGATGAAAACTCTATCTAAAAAAACATGCAATATTGAATTAAAATTATTTCATAAAAAAAAATACAAATATCTAAGATGATAAAAACCTAAAAAACCTAGGTATACCCATAGCTAGTCTACGTAAACTCATCTGCAGTATTTCCTCTTTTTCCTAGGTTCATTTTAACTAAATAAATATTAATGTATGACAGTATTTTTAAATAATAATTTTTGTTCTATTTTTATTTTAAATATTTAACCAGACATTGTTCTCCAAACTATGATTTAATAAGACATCTCTGAGACATTTATCGGAGATCTTATAAAAAATTAAATTAACCCGTAAGTAGTCTGTTTTTAAGACTCAACCGTCGTGTATGATTGTGTAGATCTTCTTCAGATTGTTAGGGAAAATAGCTGATGCTACTGCATTATTTACTCTGTAAAAATACTTCTGATTATTAGATACTAAATCTACAACATTCTTCTCTAAATCAAAATTTGCTCTACAAGAGTATCATTCTGAAGAATGTATTTTATTGTAGTAAGAGATGTTGCTTTAGTCTTTTTTTCAATCTCTTCTACTTTCTAATTTTCGTACGTCTTCTTCCTTATTTTTTATGTTTCTCTTTATAGGCTTCCATTACTCTTTACTTTGATCTTTCTATTTTTTAATAATCTAGAACATGGTTTTCAAGTTGTTTTTTTATTGTTTTTTTTTTAACAAAAAAAAAAGAAAGAAAAGAGAGATCATATCTTTGAGCATCTTTTAAAGTTTGTAGTTTTGATTCTAATAGTATTTTTCCTGAACCGATTAGCTTTGTTGATTTAAATCTAAATTTATTACAAATTTTTTTGAACTATTTTTTATAACCCTAATTTTATATCAATAGCTGTGTGCTTTTATTTTATTCTGAAATTATTTTTCAGAATGAAATAAAAGCACAAACACACTGCTTGTGTTCTTATTTTGGCATAAATGAATAGACACTGAATTATGCCATTGATACATTTTTAAAAGTTACTAATAGCCCACTCTTATGGTAAAAAAAAAACTCTTTGTAGTTATAATTTAGGATAAGATTTTGGTTTGTGATCAAAGTTAAGGTACTTTGAGACTAATTTTATTTAGATTGATTTTAAGATGGTTTGTAAAGATGACAAAGAAAAAAATTTGTAAAGATTGACAAAGCATAAACATATTTATGATGAAATAGTTTTTTTTAAGCTTAAAACTACCTGAACAAACATTAAATTTCAAAATAAAGAGTATCCGTTTTTACTATATATTTCTGTCTATTTTTATTACCTATCTGAGTTTTGCTTGGTGGCAGCTTTATTTTTTTGTTTCAAAAAACAATTTTGAAACTGGATGCTGATGTAAATTTTTCCTATTAAGTTTTTATTTTTTTATTTTTTTCATTTTTATTTAATCTACTTAAAAGTATTTTTGCTTGTTTATTTGTTTATTTCTTAATTTTGTTTTTTTATTGTATGCTTTCATTTTTTTGAATTGTATTTTTAATAAATAAAATTTATTTATGATATGTAAATATATTTTAGTGGAATGCTGTTGCATTGTGGGCATGGGGTGAGTTAAAAGTTCTAAAGGTTTCCAATTGTTTTGTTTTTTTCAAATCTCAAAATTCTATGTATAATAAGAATTAAATTAATATTTTAGTCATTGCATTCATATTCAAATGACTTTAGATATTGTGGTTGATAACTGTGCCATTTGTAGAAATCATATTATGGACTTATGTAAGTGTTTTATAAAGTTGTTATTGATTTTAATTTTTGATTCACAAAGCTATGAAAATCCAGACAAAATTCAGTAAAAATAAAACACTTTTTTATGTAAATTCATAATTTATTTTTTGATAAAATGAAATATTAAAATTAGATATATAGATATTGATAGGTATTGAGAAGTGAAAATAAAATAAAAACTGAATATTTAAAATCTTTGTTTTTAAACTAGTGAGAGTTACATCAATTGCATATTTGTTTGTTATGCATGATACAATAAAAGAACATTACACATATTTTGAATTTGAGACCATTTTAGGTTTGAATGTTGAATTTTGATAATTGCAGAATTTGCTGAGAATAACTCTTAGTAGTTTCCATTAAAATAACAAGCCGTGTTTCCTTCATCCAACTGTACTTTATTACATGAAACAGAAATTGATAGCATCTTTTTTGTTTGTTTTTTCCAGATAATCTTAACTATGGTGTTAGATTTATCATTGTTATCGATAAAATAATAGTCCTATCAAAACTAATCTTTGTGCTACAATTGCAATAAATCTTTCTGATGGCTGTGCAGGACAATATAAAAACTTTAAACAATTTTAAAGTTTATGTCGCTACTCTGAATATGCTTGTTTGTTGCAATCAGTTCAATTTTTTGAATTTCTTTGCAAAGTCATTACTAATTGCTATTTGATCGAATAGGTGGCACTGTAAAATGGCCTGAAATTTACTGGTTTGGTATAGTTTTGGAAATGGATAAAGAGAATATGGATTTTATGCTAAAGTTAATTCAATTACATTATCCAAGTAGATCATACTACTTTTTTTA
Organism: Hydra vulgaris; assembly: GCF_038396675.1. Classification (NCBI taxonomy): domain Eukaryota; kingdom Metazoa; phylum Cnidaria; class Hydrozoa; order Anthoathecata; family Hydridae; genus Hydra; species Hydra vulgaris. The sequence continues at coordinate 59,857,794 of NC_088931.1, read as the reverse complement.
ACAGATTTCTACATGGTGAAATGCAACCAATAACTAAAATTTGCACAATTTTTAGAAATAGTACCAAGTTATTAAACTATAATATGCTAAATAACATAGTTTAACAATTAGGTATTATTTCTCAATTATTTTTGTATAATTAGTAAAATATATTTCCAATGTTTTGTAATGTAAATTATATTTCCACTTTAAAAAAATGTTAGAATTTTCCTATGACATTTATGCATGGACGTATACTTTTTATGCTTTAAAAGACGACTAGAACTTAAGTTATTGGTAAAAAGTACTGCTACAAAATGCTACAAAAAGCTAAAAACTGCTACAAAATCTGTAAATGAGAATCTGAGAATAAAATGTGAATAAAAAACTTTTAATCTGAAAACAGAAATTTTCTGAGGAAATTTGACTCTGTATTATACATATAAACAAAGAAATTTTTTGTAAAATTGTAAATCATTAGATGGTTGAGCAGTTAAAATTAAAAAAAATGTAGAAAATTAAACTTTTTAAAAGTATTTTTTATGACTACCATAACCGTATGTAATTGTATGAAAGCTTTGCCTCACTCGTGCAACTTTTTGGCCAGCAGAAGAATTTTTTTTTGGCCGCGCATTTGGCCTTTGCTTGGCAAATAATACTACTGCAGCAGTTTTTTTTAGAAAAGTAATCTTATTGGTTAGTAAATATGTATTGAATGAGCCAGATACTGGATGAGTGTAATATTGTTTGTATAACATGTATGCAAGATGATCTTCAACAAAAAATGTGGGGCTAAACACAAGTTTTTATATTTACCAGATGTTGAGGTTATATATTTGGTGACCGCAGCTGCGCTTATGACCAACTTCCCATGCAAATATTTTTTTGATATGTAAACAATAAATGGTAAATAAACTGCGTAGTCTCCATTTGAATTATAGCAGTTATTTAATCTATAATTAAATTTTTTTTATCATTGTTAACAAGTTTCAATACTCTTCAGGGTCTTTGGTAGCGATTCTACCTTGTTTAATAGTTTTTTATTACTTGTTTCATTAGTTTTCCAAATATAAGTGGCATTGTTTAAGCGATTTTCTGTTCTTGTGTACTCCATGAATTCTGAGTACTAAGTTATCAGGTTTTCTTAAAACTAAGTTAATAGGCTTTTTTTTTTTTGACACTTTAAATAAAAATTTATCCTCTTCCATTACAAATTTTTTCACAGAAAGTACACTAGTACATTCATATTCTACTAGAAATATATATAATGGAAAGTTAAACGTACCATCTTACAAAACTTAGAAGTATGTTAAGCATTTTGTTGTCTACCAATGCGTTTGTGAATGGAGCAGAAGCCTTGTATTTGAATAAGTGTAAAAAATTTTAACTTAAATACCTTTTCTTCATCTTAAACAAAATCAATTAAAAAGTATTTTATTCTAACTTCTTGACATTATTATTAAAATATTCTCTTATTTTTTTTATTGTTATTAACACAATTATTATCCCTACTATTTTGTTTGTTTCTTTTTTTCTTTTTTTTTAATTATTATAATCTTCAAATTGTGATTTATATATGTGCTTATTATTACTTATGTTATATTTAAAAATTGATGTCACTTCTTTGATCAGACTGTATAAGTGACACCATCCTTATAAATCATTAACTTTATTATTATTATTAATAATATTATGTTTATTACTATCACTTTAATATTTTCCATTTTAATTATGTTATTATATTATTTTTTTATTCATTGTTATTATTGTAAACTAAAACTTATTACTACTATGACTATCACTACTTTTATTTTATTACATATATTGTTATTGTTATTATTAACTATTGTTAAAATGGTTTATTGAAAATTAGTAGCTTGTTGTTGTTGTTGTTGTTGTTAAACTTTTTGTTCTAAACCTTATGATACTTTGTTTGGCAATTTTAGGTATTGAGTGTCAAGCTAACCAAGCATCAGCTACCAGTGAAGATTGTACAGTTGCTTGGGGTGTTTGTAATGTACAGAAGTTATATATTGCTTATACTTTTTATATTAACTATAAAAATATTAAATATTAAACAATAGTTAAATGTTTAGTATTTTATAGAAAAAAATATTTAATAATTTAACGCTTTATTTTGGGTCTTATAAATAATTAATTTTGCAAACTTAATTTAAAAGGATCTTATATCAAAATTTAGAAAATTGTAACAAAAAGAAAAGCAATATTGAAAATCAATTTTGATTAAGTCTGTTATGTTATCATTGTTTTTTAGCACGCCTTCCATTTTCATTGTATTTCAAGATGGTTAAAAACACGGCAAGTGTGTCCCTTAGATAACAGAGAGTGGGAATTACAAAAGTACACATTACTATTTTTGATACTTTGTCTGTTTCAATGTGTTTGCTGTAATATAACTTATGTAAAATTAAATACAATATATATATATATTATATATATATATATAATATATTTTTTTTTTTATTTCAGAAAGTGTTTATAAAAAAAATAAAAACGTTATTTTTTTTTCTTTTCGAGTTTTCAAATTATTTCTATTCTATTAAAAGGTTGAGCAATCTTCATTTATTTGTTTTGTTATAGTGACCTATCAATTGAGTTTCTGATAAACTTTCAAAATAATCATTTAAAAAAATCTTGTTTTGTTTATTATATATAAAATAAATCTACTATGATTTGGGAGCATATATTTTTACTATTAATATTAATATTGCAGATGGATTGAGTTGCGGTTTGTAGGATTTTTTTAATCAAAGTTTTATGCTTTCAATACCGGCTTACGGATCCGAACTCGATGCACAATAAAGCATTCGTAAAGAATATACTGAAATCTAACTTTTGAAACTTACTACTGAAGAGAAATATACTGTTGTCACGCTACATCATTATTATTACATCATTGCTTTTTCTCATTCAGATCCTTACTAAAAATTTAAATACATCTCTAATTAAATTATTTTATGTGTTTAAATTAAATTATTTTATGTGTTTTATAGGACACTCTGAATATTTTGATTAGTTAACATCAATGTTTTTTTGTTTTTTTGTTTAGGTATGGTCGATAGCGTATTTTTTTTGATTCAATACGGAATGAACGTTTTATTATCCTCCTACAGTTGCATCAATATTGTATTTTCTTGTAACTTATTATCAGTTAAAGTTATTTTTAGTCATTAAAGTTTAAAACAACGTTTTAAACTTCAAAAATATGACGCTGTTTCGGTATTAAAAAACGTTTTTGATTTGTGTCAGTAGTATAGAAAAGTAGAAGAAAGATGTTAGAAAAAATAGTGGTGTGCTTTACGATTTGTTTTTCATAGTTTTTAAAACATAAATGTTAGAGTTAATGTTTTTTTTTCTCTTCAAAAGAAATTGTTAAAATGCGACTTCCAACAATTTCAAATGACTTGAAAACGGTTGTGTATTACTTATTCAAATACTAAAGCAGTCGCACACACAGCAATTAGCTTATTTATTTTTTTATCCTCAATTTCAGCTTGACATCTTTGGCGTTGAGACAGTGTTCACAGGTGTTTTTTTTTTTTTCACTTAAGAAAATTGGTCTTCTACCGTCGTATGAGCCTAAAGTTTATTTTATTGTTAATGTGTTTATGAATTTTTTGTTTTAGGTGCCCTTAAAAGACCTAACGGTCTTGTCATAAAGCACCACGGAAGAGTCTCTAATATATATATATATATATATATATATATATATATATATATATATATATATATATATATATATATATATATATACATATATATATATACATATATATATATATATATACATATATATATATATACATATATATATATACATATATATATATATATATATATATATATATATATATATATATATATATTTATATATACATACAGCGGTGGCCAAAAATTAAACACCATTCATTTTTTAGTTGGTTTCTCAATCTTTAAATTAAAATTAAGAAGATTCTAATTGACATATTAAATTTTTTTTTTAATATCTTGTTAAATAAAACATACGGATTAAAGTGGTATAATTTTTTTCTCTAATTTTTTAATCTAATTCTAATTAAATAGCGTTTAACTTATTAAAAAACTGATGAGTACTTATAAATCTTTTTTAAATAAATTGGACAAAATTTAACGACCAAATCTTTAATTTGCACGTATTAAAAGTAATAATCCATTATTTTTTTTAACTGTCTTAGTTGCTTATTACGTTGGCTATAAAATAAAATGTCGAAACCTGAGTTTCGATATCAAATAAACATTTATTTTTTGAATTGCAATAAGGATATAAAAATATTGCAAAAATGCGTGCAAAGATCGAAGAAAAAGATAGATACGCGGCTCTTGTGTTAAAAGAAGAAGGCTATAGCATCAGACAAATAGCAGAAAAGCTCGGAAGGTCTCACTCTTGCATTATTAACATAATTCAACGATACAAAGAGACCCGGTCAATTAATGATCGTCCTAGGACTGGACGCAATAAAATTTCAAATGACCGTGATGTTCGCTCGTTAGTGAGATTAATCAAAGAAAACAGACAAGCATCACCTACAGACTTGTCTACAAAATGGACACTGTCAAATGGTTTGAAAGCAAGCCCTAGAACTGTGCGAAGGGTCCTCCACAGTTTAAATTATTTATGGCGTGCTGCTGCAAAAAAACCACGCTTAAATAAAAAACAAAAATTTGCCAGGAAAGAGTGGTGCAAACTACATAAAAATTGGTCAACAGATCAGTGGAGCCGTGTGGTCTTTAGTGATGAAATGAACGTTGAGGTAGACAACAGAAAAGGTCACGTAATGTTGCGTAGACTTCCAAGCGAACGGTTCGATGAATCATGCATTTTAAAACGAACAAAACAAGGCAGTGGTTCGATAGGCATTTGAGCCTGTATGAGTGCCTGTGGAGTTTTGGAAAACTCGCTTATTCCTAGCATTGATTTATGGCAGTTGCAAGATGGATATATTTTTCAGCAAGATAATGCGCCGTGTCATAAAGCGCATGTTGTTAGCGACTGGTTCAATTCTAATAAAATTCAAGTGCTTCCATGGCCTGCCAATAGTCCAGACTTGAATCCAATAGAGAATTTATGGTCGTGGCTTGATCACAAGCTTGGTAAAGAACAACTTCACAATTTGGAAGATTTGAAATCTTTTATCTCTCATCATTTGAAAAATGTGCCTGATGAAGTAATCAAAACTTTAATGAATTCAATGCCAGAACGAGTACAAGAGTGCTTGAAAACAAATGGAGGAACAATACGTTTTTAAATTATTTTTTTATTGCTTTTTGAAATATTTTTGAAACTGGTCTTAAAATTTTGTCCAACTTTTTTTCCCATATATATTTTTTACTAGTCACTTTTTTAATTTTTTAACATTATTTTGTAAAAAAATTATAAATTCTTTTATAATAAATATAAAATACTATAAAAATTCTTTCTAAAAATGTTTTTCTCTTTTTGATACTTTTTTCCAAAATAAAATTATACTAAGGTTGAAAATACATTTTGAAAAAAAATGAGTGGTCTTTAATTTTGGCCACTGCTGTATATATATATATATATATATATATATATATATATATATATATATATATATATATATATATATATATATATATATATATATATACACACATACATATACATACATACATACATGCATACATACATACATACATACATACATACATACATACATACATACATATATATATGTGTATATATATATATATATATATATATATATATATATATATATATATATATATATATATATTCCTAGATCGACCTAAAGGTGACTATTTGCGGTAAAAATACCACACTTAAGGCGACTTTTTTGTTACGGTGACATTTCTTGGTCTCCTTAACGTTTCTTAGCCAGATTCTACATTCGTTAAATAGATTTTTAAAGATTACAATTTATCATAATAAATGTTAATGTTAAAAGAGTTGCCATTTAAATTTTCTCTTAAAAATAATGTTTTTTTCTCAAGTTATGAGCAATGTAAATTCGGGGTTGTATATCTTGAAAAGTTTTTTATGCAAATAAAAGCTGCGTTTCGGCTACACTCTCCTTAAAGGTAGTTTTTCAATGTCTAAACGCGTAAGTAATTGAGTTATTATTGTTTCTATTAACAACTTAAGCTTCTATAATACCCTAAAACAGTTAATTTTAGATTAGAAACTGAGTCAGAGGTTTGTTTTTAAAAAATATACATGTTCAAAAAGCGAAGAAATTCGCTTAACGACGATAATCAAATCGCAGCGAGAATTGTATCTAAGTGCGCTATCACATGGCCGATCAAATGAAAGATAAGATCTTTTGTGAGTATAAATGCTTAATCAATCAATCAATATCAATAATTTATTTCTGAAATAAGATTTTACATTCAAGGATGTTTACAAATAGTAAATTTACTAATATAAAGTAAACACCTGCTAATGTCAGGGTTATATCTAATTCAAATAAATATAATGCTAATTTTCATAATATATAATAAAAATAATAAACTTTATAACATAAAAATAACGGTGTTAATAATAACTTTATAACATAAAAATAACAGTGTTAATAATACTACTAATAATAATAACAATAACAACAATAATAACAACAACAATAATAATAATAATTATAATATCAATAATAATAATAGTAGTATTAACAATAATAATAATAATAACAATATTAATATTAGTAGTAATAGTTAAAAGTAGTTAATAATAGTAATGTAAATGTTTATAAAAATAACAATAAGCAATAGTAATGACAACAAAATATATAATAGAAATTAAAAAAAAAAAAAAAAATACTAAAGACAACAAAAATTGATTATAGAAATTATAAACATTAACTATATTTTTTTATTAAAAAGTAGAATAATCTAGTTTTAAAGGTTGAGAATGAATTGAGAGCTTTTAGTTCATAATTAAGGTTGTTCTAAGTTTTAATGCTTTGATATTTTATAGATTTATGCCCGTATTTATGAGAGCAGTGTTTAGAGACAGACATGTTTAAATTACTATGAATAATTACTTAATATGAATTTATAGTTTTAATATTCATTATTACCATTCATACTGAAATCGATTTAAAGTACAGTCGTCCCCCGGTTAACGAACCCCCCTGTTAGCGAACTTTCGGTTAACGAACCGAAAGTTTGCCCAAAATCCTCCCCCGGTTAACGAACCGGAACTCGGTTAACGAACCGGGACCGCCAAATTTTGACAAGCATTTTTCAAGTTCAATTCTCAATTTTTTGGTAAAAATTTGACAAGCAATTTTCTTGTTGAATTTTCATTTTTTGATAAGCAATGTTCATGTTCAATTTTTAGTTTTTTCTAAAACTTTGACAAGCAATTTTCATGCACAATTTCAATTTGTTTCAATTTTTAAAAGTGCATAAATCTCAGGTTTCAATCATTTCACCTTTGCCTATTTTATTTATCAAGTTGGACAATTTTTTGAATTTTTTCCCCCATTATTTCGGCAAAATCCACCAATTAAAAATTTTTTAATGGCGGCCTATGGGAAAACGCGTTTCGGTTAACGAACTTTTCGGATAACGCACTAGTTCGTACTCCGAATTAAGTTCGTTAACCGGGGGACGACTGTATACGAAACTTATACAGTAATATTTTGTGTCTGATATTTCATGTCAAGCACATCAACATTATGTTAAGGTTCAAAAATGTCCACCTGTAAATGTAATTTTTTTTATAATTTGAAAATAATTTGTTTATTATTAGGCTATTTATGTTATTTCACAAAATTTTATTTGATTGAGTGACAGATAATTAAATAAGAAAAAAAAAAAAATTAGGTATTTAAATATATTTTGTTTGATTTATTCATTGATCTTAAAGTTATAAATAAGTTATTTAATCTAGTGCGTAAAAGAGAAAAATGTCAACCAGAAAATGTTGCAAAGTACTATATTCAAAGAAAAATTGATCAAGAAGGTTTTCTCAAAGTTAAAATTAATGACTCTATAGGTAAAAATAGTTTTAAAATTATGTTTTAACATCATTGTCTCTACTTTTTTGACTTGTTATTATATATGTTATAATGGCTTGTTGTTAACTTTATAATGGCTTGTTGTTAACTTTAATGGTTGAGTTTTTATAATGGTACTTGTTGAACACGAGTTGACTTTTTATAATGGCACGTTATCTTTTTAAATAATACTTGAGCAAACTTTTTTAGTAATGCTATATTTATATTATTAAATATATCATAAATAAATAAATTATTTACTATAATGTGCACCTAATGTTTTACTATTGGAGTCAGAGTCGTGATTTTGTATAGCGATTCCGACTCCACTAAAAATGTTACAACTCTGACTCTGACTCCGCAGCCCTGGTATATATTATAAGCAGTCAATCATTAAACCTTGAGGATCTTTTAGGTAAATTATAAACCTGTTTTAAAACTTACCTCGTGGGTTTTTTTCCAATTAACTCAAATAGGAATGTCAAAAGAAAATCGAGACAAAGCCTTTACTTATCCATTTATTGTTATTTATTATTTTTTTTGACTTCAGTCTTTAATTTCAGCTGTCTTAAAACTCTTCTATTTGGATGAAATATATTATAACAGTTACTTTAAAAAATTTAAATGACGCCTCAAGATTTAGTTTCTTGTATATATATACAAGTTACTAAATATTGTTTTAAATTTCACATTAGGATTCTTTAGATATAAAATAAAACATCTGTAGATAAATCTACATGATGACTTAAGGTTTGATTTATTCTTTCTTTATATATATTGTTTTAAAAGTCACCTCGAGTTTCTTTTGTTTGAGTTTTAGGGGTCGTCCAAAAAGAACATACGCTTTTTTTTGTCAATCCCCCCCCCCCCTCCCTTCCTCCTGCATTTTGCAATATGCTTTTTTAAGTACCCACCACCTCCCTAAAAGTACCTACGCTTTTAACCTATTTATCTAACATTTTATGATATTTTTTTAAATTTAGAGTCTCCTTTCATATATAATCAACCCACTGCCCTCCCATCTCATATACACCATCTGCGGACCCCCTCTTCCCCTCCGAGCTTATGTACTTTATGGATGATCACTTACTATTAAAATGTCAATTAAAAAATCTAGAGGTTACCTTAAAGGTTAAAATCTATGTCACCTTAAGTTTTCTTTTATTGTTCCTTGTTATATATTGTTTTAAATTTTACATTAAGCTTTTTAGTTATAAAATAAAGTATTTTGAAAAAAATCTAGATGACGCTTTAAGGTTAAGTTTGTTTTTTCGTTTTTATATATGTTTTAAAAATTACCTCTCAGTTCTTTTGTTTTACTGAGCTTTACTATAAAAATATATAATAGAAAAAATCTATAAGTTGCCTTAAGGTTTGTTTTATTCTTGCTTTTCATGTTATTTTTTTTTTGTTTAGCTGAATTATATTTTAAAATATCTTAAAAAAGTCTATGTCGCCTTAAGGTTTGCTTAATTGTTCCTTTTTATATATTGTGAATAGTTTTTTATTTTTTTTTACTTAGTTTTAAAAGTCACTTGAAGGGTTTTTTTTTATGGCTGAATTATATTTTAAAAATTTTCTCAAAAACTTACTTTTCTTTAAGATTTGTTGAATTGCTCCTTGTTATTTATTTTAAATAGTTATTTTTTACTTAGTTTTAGAAGTCACCTTAAGGTTTTTATGTTTGGCTGAATTATATTTTAAAAAATCTTCAAAAAGTTTATATGTGGCCTTAAAGTTTGCTTAATTGTTTCTTGTTATTGAGAAAAAATTGTTCCTTATCATATATTGTGAATAGTTTTTTTTTTTTTTTTTACATAGTTTTAAAAGTCACCTTAAGGTTTTTTTGTATGGCTGAATTATACTTTAAAAATATTCTCAAAAAGTCTATATGTTGTTTAAAGGTGTTGTTAGATTGATCCTTGTTATTTATTTTAAATAATTATTTTTTAGTTAGTTTTAAAAGTCGCCTTAAAGTTTTTATGTTTGGCTGAATTATCTTTTAAAATATCTTCAAAAAGTCTATATGTTGCCTTGAAGTTTGCTTAATTGTTTCTTGTTATATATTGTGAAAAAATTATTTTGCTAGTTTTAAAAGTCAACCTAAGTTTTTTTTTGTTTGGTTGAATATTATTTTTTAATTTTTAAAAAAAGTCTATATTTCACTCTAAGGTTTGCTTAGTTGTTCCTCGTTATATATTGTGAATAGTTTTTTGTTTTTTTTACACACAGTTTTAAAAGTCATCTTAAGGTTTTTTTGTATGGCTGAATTATATTTTAAAAATATTCTCAAAAAGTCT
>NC_088931.1:59820000-59842500 GCF_038396675.1 Hydra vulgaris | reverse complement strand
TATGTAAATTACTTTTTGATAAGAATTAACTGACTCGTGTAAGTAAAAAAAAAAAAGTAAAAAAACCATTCCTATTGACAAATTTAAAAAAAGGTTAGAGTATTTTTTAAATTGTAAGTTATTCATATAATTATTATTACATTAAAAGATTATATCTTAGATTTTTTTTAACAATTTGACAGCGCCGTACTATTGCAAGTGCAACAAGTGCAATCGCACTGGGCCCCCTATTAAATAAATTAGAAAAACTTCTCCAATACCATAAATTACTACGAATTAAAAGAAAAAAATTTTTTTTTTAGTTTCTGCACAGGGCCCCCAAAAGTTACAGCACGGCGCTGCAATTTGATATATATTAATTTTAGTATATATGAAATAACCAACTTAAAAAAGGTTAGACTGTTTATTAGATAGTAAGTTATTCATATAATTACTATTAAATTAAAGGATTATTTTTTTGATTTTTTTAACAGTTTGATTTATATTTAGTTTTAGTATATATGAAATAAAAAACTTAAGAAAAGGTTAGACTGTCTTTTTATATAAATACTTATATCAAAAACTGTATTTATAGTTTATGATATAACTATAGATACAGTTTAAATGAACTAAAAATTAAATTTTGTTGCCTAAAATTTGTAAAAGGTCTATATAAAAAATTTTGCAAAGATATAGTATACTTATAATCAACACTATTGTTGAATAAAAATACTTTAAGTAATCAATACTTTCTACATATTTTACTCTTATTGTCACAGTTAAAACGAAAATTAATTTTTTTTTCAGTTTATTTCTTTCAAAAAGATTTTTTATAGTAGAATATACATTATGTATACAATCTATATTGTCATTGTATATACAATTACAATATACATTGTATTCACAAAGACAAAAAATGTTATATAACTTTTATTGTCATGTTATATTATACAATAATGTTGTCATTGTATATTCTACGACAATAAAAGATGTATTGCCTAATAATAAAAATAGGCATTCTAAAAGAATAAGATTTATTCAAATTCTTTATCTAAAACATACAATTTTTAGAATTGTTTAGTTGGTTGTTGTTATATTTAATGACTCATTTTTGTTTTATTTTTGATGGGATTCGTTTTTGTTATATGTTTATACTTTTAAAAAAACATGCTGCTACAACCCAAAACTGTAGTTAATGTATCAGTACTATCGTGCATGTTCTTCCTAGAATATATATATATATATATATATATATATATATATATATATATATATATATATATATATATATATATATATATATATATATATATATATATATATATATATATATGTATATATGTATATAAATATATATATATATGTATATATATATATGTATATATATATATGTATATATATATATGTATATATATATATATATATATATATATATATATATATATATGTATATATATATATATATATATATATATATATATATATATATATATATATTAGGGTGGTGCTAAAAACAACTTATTTTAAAAATGTCAGCTGACAACCCCTAAATGTGTTTTATATAATAAAATAATACTGGATTTAAAAAATTTTTGAATAAAAAATATTTTTACGGGTGCCACAAGGCCCTTATACATCAAACAGGTTCCTAATATTAAAAAAAAAAAAGTTTTTCAAAAGTATATCATATTGGGTCTCAAAAGAAGCAAAATTTTATAAAAATTTCAAAAATAACAATTATTTAAAAAAAAAAATTGTTATTTTATAGTTTATTGCAAAAAAAATAACCTTTTAAACTAAAAATGAAAAAAGTTAATTTTTTTAATTATAATTTCAAAAAAATCTTAAATAAAAGTTTTTTTATAAAATTATTGTTATTTTTAGAATTTTTATAAAATTTTGCTTCTTTTGAGACCCAACATGATATACTTTTGAAAAACTTTTTTTTATATAATATTAGGAACCTGTTTGATGTATAAGGGCCTTGTGGCACCCGTAAAAATATTTTTTATTCGAAAATTTTTTAAATCCAGTATTATTTTATTATATAAAACACATTTAGGGGTTGTCAGCTGACATTTTTAAAATAAGTTGTTTTTACCACCACCCTAATATATATATATATATATATATATATATATATATATATATATATATATATATATATATATATATATATATATATATATATATATATATATATATATATATATATATATATATATATATATATATATATATATATATATATATATATATATATATATATATATATATATATATATATATATATGTATAGATATATATATATATATATGTATATATATATATATATATAAATTAGTAAAAAACACTTATCTAACTTTTATCTTCTACTTTAAGTTTCACCATTGCTGGATCATCGGGAAGAGTACTCTTCCTGATGATCCAGCAATGGGGAAACTTAAAGTAGAAGATAAAAGTTAGATAAGTGTTTTTTACTAATTTATACTCCATTTGTAAAATACACTCCATTTGTACTCCATTTGTAAAATACACTAACATAATTTACATATATATATATATATATATATATATATATATATATATATATATATATATATATATATATATATATATATTATATATATATATATATATAATATATATATATATATATATATATATGTTTATATATATATTTATATATATATATATATATATATATATATATATATATATATATATATATATATATATTGATATTTAGGAAATCATTACGAAGTATGAGTAAACCATTAATAAGTTTCGATTATGCCATTAAGTATCTTCTTAGGGATAAGGGAGATTACTCTATCATTGAGGGTTTTATCTCTGCCTTACTTCAAACAAAAGGCTACAAAAACTTTAAAATTGTTGCATTACTTGAAAAGAAGCCTAGCCGATTTAATCGTTGAAGATGAGGACCGGCAAAAATATATTATCGATATCGAACGTAACGTTAAAGATTCTTTCATTCACAAATCTCTATTTAACACCTCGAGGCTTATTGTCGATAATTTAGCTCAAAGAGTAGATTATACACATATATTAAAAGTCTTTCACATATCCCTTCTCTATTTTTCGATCGAAGGCGGCAATGGTGTAATTTACCACGGCAAGACTATTATACATGAAGTAGAGGCAAACGAAAAATTAAGAGTTCAAATTAAAAATATAAAAATAGGAGAAATATTTGATGCGACAGATATCATGCCGTATTTTTATATTTTGATACCTCAGTTTAACGACCGCCTCGAGAAGGAAATTGACGAATGGCTTCACGTCATGAAGTATAATGAAATACCAACGCCTTATTTCTCACCTTCAATGGCTCAAGTAGCTGAGAAGCTATGTATTCTCAAAATGACAGTTGTAGAAAGAGCTCACTACTCATATTATCAAAAAAAGCTGTATAACGATAGGGATGAATTACAAGCCGCAGAAACTTAAGGTAAAGCTGAGGGAAAAGCTGAAGGAAAAACCGAAATAGCTAGAAAAATGCTATCTAAAAAACTCTGTATAACCGAAATCGCTGAAATTACCGGTTTATCGAAGAAATTTCTAAACTTTAGTAACGCTTTTTAAAATAGGTTCTTTTTTTGTTTATAAAATGTTAAAATAATTAAATATCAAGTTTTGCTTTGTCTAAACATTGATACTTTCTAAAATAGACCAACTCGGTTTTTAACTTATGGAAAAAAATTTTCCATTGCAGTATTGTCGTAAGATACGCCTGTTTTACAATGGTTTAAAATAATACTAAGCTTTTTAGCGGTTTTATAAAGTGCATCGCTAGTAAACTGTCCGCCAAGGTCAGAGTGATGAATTAATCCTTTGTTAGGACTCCGCATGTAAACTGCGGCAGTAAGTGCCTTGATTACCAGTTCTTATTTCATTGTTTCCTCGAGTGCCATGCCCACTATCTTGCGGGAGAAAAGGTTAACCACAATGGATAAATAAACCAATTTATTATTAACAGCAATATAACTAATATTGATAACCCATACCCTATTAGGTGCCAGCGGAGTAAAGTTTTGTTAAACGATATCCTTTCAGCTATGGTTATTTCCCGCTTGTCTGATTGTATTGTAGTTTTTAAAACTTCTTTTAATTTTTGCTTGAATTTTATGAGTGCTCATAAGGCGAACAACCGTGGCACGAGAATAGCTATAGCATCGTTCAATTAACTCCTCGTGCACACCAGGATTGCCATATGTGTCATAACTCTTAGCAAAAATATTTCGAATTTTACCAATGAGTTCTTTTTTATAAATATCCCTTTACTTAGGAAGCGATTAAAAAAGTAATTGCAGCCGCTCTTGCTTACCCCTATAACTTGCGCTATCTAATCCACATTAAAATATGCTCTTAGTTTCTTCATGAATTCAAACATTTGCTTTTTGTGACTTGAAAAGATGGCTACTACTTTCATTGAGATATCTCGCTCTTACTTTACAATTTTATACATAAAAAAAATGGATTCAAGACTCATTGGGTTTAAAATAAAGAATTCAAAAACACATTCAAATTAAGAAGTATGTACCGCAGCAAACTGATGCAGACTCTGGAATGGAAAATATTTTTTGTTAAGTGATTTTCTACTAATAAATAATTGCTCTGTTCTTTTAAGAACATAGAGCTCTCTATTGTGTATAAAAATTTTTAAATTTTTTTAAATATATATATTTTTATATATATATATATATATATATATATATATATATATATATATATATATATATATATACATATATATATATATATATATATATATATATATATATATATATATATATATATATATATATATATATATATATATATACTCTTCGTTATACAACTTCGCTCCTAAAATAGAGAATTTTTTATTTCCATGATATGTTTCGGAAATTCCTATTCTAATAAAATTATTCTCAGCGACTGGTAATATTTCTTTAAATGCTGGTCTCTAATAGCAAAGTTTATCAGAGTGGCCAGCAACCCGGAAAAGTTAGTGAAATTCTAAACTTAAAAAGTTAGATTTTGTTAAAAGTAAGGGAATATATTAAATTTTGCAAAAGTCATGGAAAATACAGAGAACTTTGTTGGACTCAGTTACCAAAGATATTTTTGCTTATTGGAGAAAAAAAGTTATTTTTTTACTTATATTTTATTTTTTCTTGTTTAAAAATGTTTATTAATTTAAAGTTAACGGTTTTTAAGAAAACTTTTATTGTTTGGGGAAAGTTTTCTGAGTTTTATTTATGCTCTTTTAATGCTTTCGCGAGGTTAAAATAATGTTGATTTATCTCCACATATTTGAGTTGTGAGAAAACTTAGGTTTTAATATAGTAGAAAAACATTATTTTGAGGTATATGACACAATGAATAATTCGGTTTTTTCATTAAGTGGAAATAGAACAAAATAATTCTAACCTCACGACTTGTTAATTTTACATCGGTAAGTCAGGAAAATTTCATTTTAGTCAAGGGAAAGTTTTCAAAATTTGTCTGGCCACCCTCTTTATGGTGATCAATATTTGTAAAAGAACAATGAAATCGTTTTGTTTCTTTTTCACCTAAAAAGTTAAATATATTTAAAAGTGCGAAGATTTGGTACCACTCTATTTGAATCGATGTATACAAAAACGTTTTAAGTCATAAAAACTATTTTTTCGGGTAAAGAGAAAAAACTTATTAAACCCAAAATTATTACTTTAATAAATTCAAAAAAAATCTGGGTGCTTTTTGACATCTTTAAATATTAGATTAGTTAAAATATATATCAAAATTTGTGATATATATATGTGTTATACATAGTTAAAGTTGTCTGACTTAGAACCTTTTTGTTTACATTTGTTAAGGATAATAACAAAAAGCTTGTCTTTTATATATTTATTCATTTTTTGTACCAAAAACTATTAAAAATCAAAGTTCAAACTATTACACATGTTAAATCACACAATGTATAAAAGGACCGATTACAAAGCCTTTGTCAGACACCTCACTGGATATCGTGTTCCTCTTCCCTGCCATTCGCCTTGTCGGTTGTTGGCCAGCTCATGAGTTCATCATAAAAACCACTGAACTCATCCGGAACATATTGCATTTGCTTCCTAATATCCTGCAGTTTCACTCTTTTTATCGGAACATTACCCAATGGGTAGCACACATTTTGCGGAAACTCGACGATGCGATCGACGACTTGAGATATCTTGTAAGTTTAGACCATCAGCCCATCAATGAGTGGCCTACAGACAATTACACCTGGAGAAGTCCCGTAAGTGAAGTGCATTAGAGAACTTATTCCAAAACTTATCTTATCCTTAGCAGGAACTTTCTTTCCCCGTGTTTCTTCCGAAATGCAAGATTTTTTGTAGAATGTTGCCACCACTTTTGAAAATCTATAATATCTTCTGTTGCAACTTCTTCAACAGTAAACTTACCAGTAATACTAGAAGTAATGATAAGCTCAGTTATCTGGTGAACAGTGTACACCCTATCATACTTTTTCAGTTTTCAAGTCCCGGTCACAAGGTAGGTACGAGTGACCTCTTATCGGGTAGTACTGCTCGATTCGATCAAATCGGCCAGTATCTGTGCAAAACTTTTTTGATCGATATCAAATCAAATTATCATCGATATCAGCATCAGTTCAGCAGCACCATTTCTCTTTGCTGCATCACTGAGACGAGGGCTTCGTAATTTTAAATTAAGCTCCTCACAGGTGCAACAAGAGTCTATCTGGGGACGGCCAAATCTTAACGTAAAGTTGTCCTTAAAGTAGCCCAGAAAAAATTTGTAGCTATATTTTGCTTCAGGATGTTTTCCTTTAAACATTGAATACAAAATTTTGACATTTAGTCTAGCATCTAGAAAATTGATAGTTTTACCAGCATATTTGCTCTGTTTCACTGGATAACTTTCGATATGTTCTCTTATGAGAAGTCTTACATTGCCCCTGATTGCATTCGTTCCTAATTTTTTCCCTCTAAGGTCCTTTGGTGATTTTCCTAATACCAACAGGGAGCGCAATCGTCGAATACGACTAATTTTATACCATAAAGGCTTTTAAGGGCATCCACACATACCTTTTCTTTGGCATCCCCCACCAAAACCTCGTAAGTAAATGAAAAGTCATGAGCTACTCTTCCTTCATCACCTTCCTTTCTGGGTCGGTGAGTTTTCACCTTCATGCTTGTAATCAACGATTGTAGAAACATATCTTGCTCGTTCTTTGTCTCTAACGATCTCATGCGTGCGAAGATCTAGTCGCTCTGGTTTTTAAGACGTTCCGTACATTTCTTCGAGCATCTGAAAGCAAAACATCTCATTAGATTATGCTGATATAAATGTTCGAGGCAGGCCTAAATGCCATAGCCGCGCTCTAAAAAATGATGTTTGAGTAATTCAGCTCTAAAATTTGGCTACTGTTTAAGGTCAATTCACTAACCTAAATGGAACGATATGGAACGTGTTGGATTAGTTTTGTCTAAGATGTTTTTTTGAAAACATGTTGCATGGTATGTAATAAACAAATTGTTAAAAGGCTAATTGGGTATCAAAATTGCAATGCAAATCTCACCTGCAATCAGTTCCAACAACAGTAGTAGCAGGTACAGTTCTTCCTTTGTAGTCAATGTACTCTTTACCTTTCACTCTAGCTTCTTTAACAACATTCCTTTTCCACATAGCCTCAATTTTAACCTTTCTTCCACTGTTAGTACTCGGTTCATTATCCATTATAAGTATTTTTCATGAATACAACGAGATGAATTGTAACAATTACAATTCATAACGCAATTTAATTATCAAATTGCGTGGAAGAAACCCTGAACGGATTTGACTGACGTTGTCATATACAACGGTGGAACTGTCTTCAAAGAACAAGTTTTCATCAAAAAGTCAAATATTAAAAAAAATGACTTAGAACGTTTTTGTATACATTGATTCATTTATTATATCCAACAAAATGTTGTAAAGACAGAAACAAAATACCCAGATAAATACGGTTATTTTTTCTAGGTGTAGTTCATGTAAAGTTCGTTTATTTTTTGGGTGTATTTCATGGTCACTATAGTGACAAGCCGAGTAAACGTACAGCTTTTACAAATGCTGCATTCGAGTGTTTTCTTTTTATAGAAGCATTCGTTTTTTGTTTTTTTTTTGTTATTTATTTTTAAACATCTTCACCCACTGCAGAAAACCACCATTTGAGCTGCAAGTTACTGGAAGAAAAAAAATGAGATTTAAAAAGCAAGATAACGATTAACAGACGACTTAGAAGATTGCAAAATATATGAATCAGGAAAACAAGACGAAGGGAGCGATTTCCAAAAAACTGATGTTAGAGGAAAAAAACTAGACGAATAAGAAATTTAGGAACAGTCACAGTAAAAGGATGAGACAATTGAATGACGAGTAACAGTAGAATGAATTTTAGTAGATGGCACAAAAAACGCTAGCTCTTTAGAGCAGTGCCCATTATAGTATTTATAGTAGAGAGAAAGAGAAACAATATCATGACGATGTGATAATAGTTAAAGAGTGGCTGCAAGAGTAGATTCAACTATGCTTACAATGCATTTTTGCACCTCGTCTAAAAGAAGCTTAGAGCATGATAAAACAGATGCCTCATCTACCTTTGAGCGCGATAAAGCAGATGCCAATTTAGCAATGGATTTGATAAATGGTTTCCGAGAAAAATTGTAAGTAAGAGTTAATCCTAGAAAACAAAGGGTAGATAACTCATCGAGTACGTTACTGTTCAAAAATATAAGATCTAGATTGTTGCGAAAACATTTAGCTAAAAAAAATTGAGTGTTGTCTGATTTCACCAGTCTATGAGAGCTTCATGCTGTAGCAGAGGCGAGATCCTTTTCAAATGCTCACTCCAAGCAATCAGAGAGTGTTGGCTTATTAATACTAGAATAAATGGTACAATCATTAGCGAACAATGCCACCTTAGATGTAAGAACTTCTGGGAGATTGTTAACGTAATATAAAAAATTATAGGGCCAAAGATAAAACCTTGAACCCCTTAAACCCCTAAAGTTACAGGAAATAAAGAAGAGTGCTGCCCATCGAGAACAACTTTAACTGAAAAGAAATGATTTAATCATCTTAAAGATGTTACCTGATACACCACAAGAAGAGAGCTTATGGAGAAAACCAGCATACCAAACTTTATCAAAGGTTTTAGAAATGTCAAGAGCCATGCCCTCAACCTCTCAACATCTATTTAATGCTCGATAAAACTTATCAGTTATTACTTTTAACAAATCAGCAGTAGAACAAAATGATCAAAATCCATATTGATGAACAAAAAGTAAATTATTAGATTCAAGATGAGAGATTAGGTGTTTGTTAGTTAAAGACTCGAAAATTTATTAAATTACAAAATAATTAAAAAAAGAATTTTATAAAAGAATGCATTAACTTTGATGACATTAAAGACTAGAAACTTTCTTCGATTTCGATAAGTATTCCAAAAAAACTTTTTATTTACCTTGTTATCGTCACAAAGAGTAGCAACAATAGAACCACCACAATTTTTTATCATTTCAATCGTTGGCATTATTTGATGATATTAAAATTTGGCATCAAAAACCGTTACTGGTAACGCACTTGAGAAGTTTACAGATTTAGCAAAAATGTTACCTCGTTTATGTTAAATGTGGTTTAAATTCAAAATATAATTTAAAAAAATATCATCTCCAAAATTTCTAACTTTAGACGTCAATTTTGTTATTAGTGATAGTATGCAAGGCCGACGATGCCGGACCCCCTCCCCTCCCTTACACTTTTTCTATAGGGCCTTTTTTTTTAAAGAGAAAATTCTAGATAGAGAGGGCTTTTTTTAGAAATAAACGATTGTGCCCCTCCACTTCGAAAGAAAAATTAAAACAAAAAAAAAGATTGTATGTTTATTACTTAAACTTGACGGCGTATGGAGAGAACCTATTGCCCACTGTTTAAACTTTAGCATTGGGAAATAGGGTGTTGGGACTGCAATCACAGGATTTTGTTTTGTTTATTCAAAATACTCACTTTTAGTCTACATTTGGATTTTTGTTTAAGTACTTAATTTTTACAAATTCTATAGAAACATAATTTAAGATGGCTATATATTTATTATACAAAAAAATAATTTAAAAAAACGATTCGTAAAAAAAAAAAAAAAAAAAAAGGAATCAAAAAATATTTTCTAAAAATTTAACAATGTAATACCTAAGTTTAAATTTTACCAAAAAAAAAAAAAAAAAAATGCAACTACATCTACAGACGACATATTCGATAGCTAGTGTTAATGCTTAAAAAAATTTAACTGATATCCAGCTATTATAAGATAATCGTTTCTATTATTCATTTATTTGCACATAATTAGCTGGAAAAAGACCAGTTTTTCCTCGACACGTTCCTTTCCACCATCCTTCGCTTACTTCTTCAATGTTAGTAATCTGGTCATCGGGATCAAAAGTAATTTCATCTTCGTCATCTATATAAAAAAATATTTATATATGCAAAGTTCTTAATAGAAAATAGAAGCTAAATACCGTTCCAAAAAAAAAGCGGTTTATTAAGATGTATTGGAACGCTATATACAAAGTTATACTGATAATATATTCCCAAGATCAAAAGCTAAGAGCAACATACGTCATATCACACCACAATTGAAAAAAAAATAACGGTGCAACTCCTTGTCAATATAATTACATAACAATAAAAATATAGGTGCATTACTGTTACAATCTATTCTATCTGTGATAGTGATCACAATTTAATATTTGTAAACGTTAAGAGCTAATGCTTTTCTAAATACATAAAACACTTACTGGCTTGATAATCGTATAGTGCAGTTGCGGTCACACCAAGATCCTAAATATATTTAAATTTTTTAGAACAAAATTATGTTTATATTGTTGCTTTTTACAAACTAACTTTCAAATGAACTTTACTTTAGAATACTAACTACAAAAAGTCTTCTTTAGGAAAAATAAATTTTAAATGAAGGGTAAGAGGAAGTTGCGAAAACAAGTTAAGATAATCAATATGTAAAAAAGGATTATAATTGTGTTTATGTATTACAATTTTGTGTAAAATACAATTTTGTAATTTATTTTTATTCTAACTCAATTAATTAGCGACTTTTTATGTCTTGCAATTGACTACAAATTTCTGTTATTACAATATTATTAAATATTTTTACCAATTGACTTGAACATTTTGTTCAAAAAAACAACATTTGTTTTAACAACATTTATCAAACCACAAGCAAAAAGAAAGTCATTACCAAGGGGGATATATTACAGAAAATAATCTAAAGTGAAACCTGAAATTTCGGCATCTATTACAAACAAATTAATAATCAGATAAATTTTAAATAATATTCTGAAAAAAATTTGATTTCCTTCGCATTTTTGTTTTAAAGTGATATATAAGTTTAGAAAAGTTTTTATGAAAAATATATTGAAATATATAAATAAAAGAAAGATATAAATAAAAAATGTAATATATTGATACTATACATTGACGGCGTTGGAACCAATTGTGGAAATGGTTTAAACTAGTTTTTTTTTACATTTGTTTCAATAGTAACGTAAAAGCAAAGGTTTTTTTTATGACTAAATTAATTGTTAAATAGCTTTAAATATAACTTGGGCAATTGTGAAATAACCGTGACGATATATTTAAAAAAACTTATACTTAAAAAACTACTTCTTAAAATTCAAAGTAATCGAAAGCCATAAATAATATACAATACTTATACTTTCAACAAATTGTAAAATCTGTGAGAGCCCAATAAAGCATGAGCCCATCGGCGTATTTATATATTTAACAAAATTAATACTTAAAAAACTACTTCTTAAAAGACAAAGTAATCGAAAGTCATAAATAATATACAATACTTATACTTTCAACAACTTGTAAAATTTGTGAGAGCCCAATCAAGCATGAGCCTACTGGCAGATGTTAACATTTAACACCGCCACTGAGATTATGGACAAAAATATTGAAGATTAAGATAATAACTGTTGAAACGATAAATGTTACTATTACATCATATTAAAATTGAGTTAGAGCAGTATAACAATGGGGCATTTAAAGCAAACGTTACAATCAGTTAAAGTGAAGAAAATATGAAAAAAAAAACAAATTTGCGAGGAAAAACATAGGGAAGTTCGTGTACCTAGGGCCTCCTTGTACCTAGGGCCACCCCACTTTATTTGAAGTCTAAAAAGTTCTAAGTTATGCTTCTCAGCCAGGGGATTAGTTTGAAAAAAAATTATTTTTTAATCCTATTTTGATACTCAGAGAGCGCTGCCACGGCATATTATAATTAGATAATGCTTTTTGATGGTCTAAAGTAAAGTTTTGCTGCTTTTATCTTATATTGGTTTACAATCCTAGAGAAAATGTTTTTCTATAGGTTCTAGTAGATAATACTGTTTGTTACTTAAGTACTAAATGTGATGTTCAATAAGTTTACTCTCAATGCGGATTTGTTAAAAGATGACGTTTTGCATGAGGCTACCAAGTCTTGTACCTAGGGCCATATAATTTGCTTGTACCTAGGGCCATATGTTTGTTTCTCTGATAAAGAATTTGTTTGATCACGAGGTAGATTGCTAAATTCTGATTGGTGAAGAGCTTTTTTTTTTCGCGGCTGTTTTGGGAACACCATTTAATGCATACAGTTTGTTAATTTTGCTCAGAATTATTAGTCAATTTTGTTATTGATATACGTGTTTCAATCAAATTGTGTACTTAATGTTTGTATAATTATCTACTTTTTTTAGATACTTTACAGTGATGTATATCAATGTGATATTTATATTTTAACTATGAGAGTTGTAAACTTTGCTACACACCTTTTGTTATCTTAAAATGTTTTTGCTTTTGATATATTTATATTAAATCTCTGTGATTTTTATTATATTTTAGTAGTAGTTGTAGTAGTAGTAGTAGTTGTTGTTGTTGTAGAAGTAGTGAAGAAGTATTTTTTTTGTTATTATTTTAATATCGCATATTTACTTTTTAAATTTATAGGCATTCAGGTATTTTGATCAAAATAAATTTTGTTTATTTTGATAATAACTTGGTATTTATTAAATTTATCTTTACACATTTTAAAAATGTGTAATTTGTTTATATTTCACTTTAAAAATAATTGAGACTTTTTTAACTATTTTTTTAGATGCCTAAGAATAATAATGGAAAAAAGCGTTCAAAACCTAAGTAGATAGTGTAACTCTAGCTGCAGAAGCAGTAATAAAGGATGGATTTCCGGTTAGGACTGCAGCACGACATTTTAGTATCAGCAGAACAACACTCCAAAGACATAAACGTTTGTCAGAAGAATAGTTCTAAAAACACTGAACCAAAATATCAATATTTTAACTGATGTGCTGTTTGGAATGTATTCTCTAAAGATGAGGAAAAAGCCTTAGTTGAGTACCTTGCCATTGCAAGAAATATGCATTATGGACTGTCAAAGCCACAGCTTAAAAAGCTTGCTTTTGAGTATGAAAAGCCAATGCTAAAAAATATCCAACCTCCTGGGATAAAAATAGTAAAGCCGGTGAGCAATGGTATTCTGATTTTATGAAAAGAAATAATAAGTTTCTTTCACTAAAGAAGCCGCAAGCCACAAGTTTAGCAAGAACCACCAGTTTAAACAAAACAAATGCTTCATTTTTTTTTCAAAATATCTTGAACTCTTCTCAAAATATATGTTTTTGCCTGAATGCATCTTTAATGTGGATGAAACAGGTATTATAAATGTGCACACATCTGTTAAGGTTGTAGCCCGGAAAGGCAAAAAACAGATTGGTAGCTTAACTTCTGGTGAACGAGGAACTAATATAACTACTATTAGCTGTGTGAATGCAATCAGAAATTCCATACCCCCTATGATGATTTTTTCAAAAGTGTACTTCAAAAATCATATGCTGAAAGGTGCACCTCCAGGAATTAAGGGAACAGCACATATAAGTGGATGGTCAAATGCTGAAAAGTTTTTAGAGTTTTTGAAACATTTTATTTACCATATCAAATGTTCTGTAGATCAGCCAGTATTATTACTATTGAATAACCATGAAAGTCATGCCAGTATTGAAGTGATTACTTTTGCTAAAGAAAATGGTATGATAATGCTTACTTTTCCTCCACATACCAGCCATAAGCTTCAGTCATTAGACAGAGGTGATTTTATACCTTTAAAGAAATACTACAGCACAGCTTGTTGTGATTGGATGCTGTCAAATCCAGGAAAGCCAATCACCATATATGATGTCGCAGAAAACATTGGCAAATGTTATCATTTGGCTTTTACTCCTTTAAACATTCTAGCAGGTTTTCGTGTGTCTGGTGTATGGCCAGTTAATCAAAACATATTTACTGATGATGAATATTTGAGTTCAAGTGTAACCGACAGACAAGACCCAGCATTAAAATGTCCAAATAATTCTATTTCTGACAAAAAAAAATGAGTTAGACAAAGATTCATCAATAAATTCACAAAACAATTATATTCCTGTACAAGGCAACGATTCGTCTGCAATGGAAATAGACTTTTCTCTATCAGAATTTGTTTCGTGTATAACGCCAAAACAGGTCTGTCCTTTTCTGAAAGCAAAACATTGTTTATCTAAAAAGGTAGAAAACCAGGTAAATGTCGAATTCTCACTCACACTCCAGAAAGAAACGCTATTGCACGTCAACGTGCAACAAAAATTGGAAAAAAAAGAAAACTTGTTTAAAAATCTTTGATTTGAATGGAACCAGCAACATTAAACATTTTTAAATGTTAAAAATTTTAAGATTCTATATAGCACTAGATAAAATTTTTGAAAACAATGCTAGATTAAACAAATTTTTAATAAAATTTAAGTAACTTCATCTTTGTAGTCTATTGATTATGGAGTTAAACCTAATTTATAGAGAGCGGCCCTAGGTACAATAGCTAGTGGTCCAAGGTACAACTAAAAAAAAGCTTATTGCACCTAGGACCACTAATTTTTAAACCCTCCTACATGACGGACTTTTATATTTTAAGTCATTATACCTATATTAATACAAACTAATTAGTATAAAGATGCGATCATATCAGTTTCACCATTTTTAGACAAGCCCGGAGCCTTGATTTGGGTCATTGAAAAAATCTGGCCCTAGGTACACAAATTTCCCTTATATGTGTGAAGAAAAACATATATATATGTGAGAAAAACATGCAGCCTAATTTAAAGCTGATAACTTACACTATCATTTTCTGTTTTTATTTGAGATGAATTAGACTCTGGAGCAACATAAGAAAACCCAACAGATGGAGTATTAACTTCATTTCTGTCGTCATCAACTAGTTCTGCTTTCTCTTGTGCAAGGGCCTAAAAAATAAATAAAATTTTTAAGTTCAAAACAATTTTTAGTTAAAAAGTATGATAAAATTAGATATAATACATCAATAAAAAAATAACAATAAAAAAAAAAATTATTAAAAAAACGATAAATTTAGAAAAATATTTACTCTTTCGGCAGCTTCATTCTGTAATCGCTGAAGTTCATCAAGTTTCTCTTGCGCAGCTGCTGCTGCCTCTCTTTCTTTTTGTTCTCTTAGCTCGCGCTTCTTTTTTTCTTCAGCAGCACGTTGACGTGCTTCCTAATTAATAATCCATTGATTAAAAGTTAAAAATATTCAAAAAAGCATTAAAAAATAAAATCATTTGTTTTTAAAGATAAAACACACCTCATCTTCTCCTTTTGCTAGCTGTTCGAATCTGGCTTTCAGGTTTCCAGCAGTGCCAGACTCAGCTCTTGGTTTATCAGTTCTGTATGAGGTACCATCAACACCAGTCATATCATTAAAAGTACCTGCAGACTAAAACAAATTGATCAAATATAAAAAGGTGTTTAAACAATATGATTATACTAAATGAGACAGAAACAAAAGTTCTCAATAAATATTTATTTTTCAGTTTATTTATGTTGTCAATTTTAAACATTTTACATTGTAAATAAATAAAAAAAAGAATGAGAGAGAGTAAGTAAAAGTCTTATACTTAAACTCCTATACTTCACAAAATGAAAATAAATTTAAACCTTCTATTCTAAGAACGTGTTGAGGGAATTATTATGATTTATATCATCAAATAGTAAGATTTTAAGCTTTAAATGTTAGTAGGTATTATTCATTATTTCTCTAAAAATGAAAGCAAAAAGATAAATGCAGGAAAGTGTTTGTACAAATAGCTTAGATTGATTTAGACTGACTTTATATTTCAGCGTTGACAAAAAGAATTTGGTTGGCAAATTGGTTGCTAAAAAAGTTGCATAGCTCTTAGAAAAAGATCTGACAATCAAGCAGTGATATTACTTTACCTGACAATCAAGTAGTGATTGTACTTTTATAATCTGTTAGCACTGCCCAAAAGGTTCAGCCAAACAAAAAATGTACAAAGATTTTCCACATACTTTTCCATCATTGGCAGAGATCTTACTTGCAGGTGCACTAAACAAATGCTTTGATGAAATTTGGTGATTTCAAACAGGCCCCATTACCTCATGAAACTGTAAGATTGAAACAAAGAAAAGGAAAACCTATTTGCGGTTCCAGATAATGTACTTTTAAGGTGCATTATTTTCTGGATTTAAAAAATAATGAAAATTTAAAGAAGTGCATACCCATGAATTAAGAAGTGTGTACCCATAAATCAAAAGCAACATCTCAAAGTCAAATTAACATTTGGTATATTGCAAAGACTTGGTACTGAGAAGAACTGTAATAGAGATTACATTTTTAAAGTTGCAATGGATGAAGGTGTAGATTTCCTAAGTTTTTTTTGGAATTCTCAACTTAGAGACAACTTAAAGCCTCTATATCATTTAGTTGCAAACACCACTACCACCTTAAAGATAAATGTTGTAATTTAAGTTATGATAGTATAATGATCAACAAATTTGTTGATCATCATACCATCTTAGGAATTTAGATCAAGCAACTGAACAAAATGTATCATAACTTCAGCAATTATTGAGAACACCTCAAGATATTGAGAAGTCAAGAATATCTGAAAAAACTGATGAGCTTGATTGACTGCAACAGTAGGTTGCAACAGTAGGTTGCAACAGTAGGCCTTTTAAAACTGATTGAACATTATGTTACTTTTATACAATTTAGAGTATATTATTGAAGCATTTCTTTTTAAGTTTAATATTGCTAGATTAAACAGAATAACACAGAATCCATTTTTTGCTTTGTGATTATTTAAAGTTCATTTTCAAAAATAAAATATTATACTGAAAATTAATTTAAATGTTAAAACTTTGTTTTGTTTTTTAGTAAACTAAACCAATAATGGACTTCTGTTTTAAAATTACTTTATAGAGTTTTAACTCTTTTTTTCTTTTGTAAAACATTGCTTTGGGGTGAAATTTTATGTTTGTCATCAAAAAAAAAAAATGTTTAGCATTATAAATCTCTTTTCTTGGAAAAACCTTTTACTGTATTATGATACTAATTAATTTTTATTAATTATTAATTTATTTCACTATCTATACTAAGAAAAAAGCATTTTACACCAAAGAAAAAAAAATCTCTTTAAAACAAACTGATAAAATGC
This sequence comes from Hydra vulgaris, assembly GCF_038396675.1. Taxonomy (NCBI): domain Eukaryota; kingdom Metazoa; phylum Cnidaria; class Hydrozoa; order Anthoathecata; family Hydridae; genus Hydra; species Hydra vulgaris. The sequence continues at coordinate 59,824,903 of NC_088931.1, read as the reverse complement.
AATACATTTTTTTTTTTAAATTCAGTGACATATTATTACAAATAATACATTTAATGGTTAAAAAAAACAACATTTTTTTAAGTGTCAATCTAATCTATGTCTATGGCTTCATAGAGTTGCCTAAAAAAACTTATATTTAGGATATATTAATCCTTTTCTTTTGATATAGTTACTTTGATCAAGGTGTCAAGATTACATTACATTTACATGCCATTGACTTACAAGCTGAACTATTAAATATAATAGTGCATATTTTCATTTATATAATGCAGTAAGTACATTAGAGACAAAAAAAAGTATGTACAATAGAGACAGATAACTTAAGCTTATATAGCATAAATAATTTTTTATCCAACATGTTCTAAGCAATCAAAGAGACTTTTTATCAAGACTAAAATAAACATTTGTATTATTAAAACTATTTTAAAGGTAACATTATTAGAAACGCCATCTTTGATATTGAAAATAATATAGAACTTTACAGAACCCCTCAAATTAACATAAAGTTTAGAAAGTTTTCTCATGTATTATATTGACAGTCCCTACATTAAAATCATAGCCAGCAATGTAGTCTAGCTATAAACAATGTATAAATGTCAGAACAACTGAGTTTGGAAAAAATGAGCTTCAAAAAAGTGAAAGCATATAAGTGCATAAAGCATTAGTAACTACTGCTGTAACAGTCAATCAATATATCAATTAATTGACTTCAGTCGCGCAAGTTATATATATTACTACAAAGACTTTTATAATATCACCAATGCAATAGTTTTATTTGATTTAAAGTTTTTATTAATTTTTTTTAAATAATTAGTAAAAACTTTATTAATAATTATTAAACAATAATTATTAATAAATTACAATATTTCTTTTAATTACATAAATAACTTTTTTTTTGTAAATCAATGTATTAACTAAGCAATGTACTCCAGACTAATTCTGTTTAATTTTGTTAGTTAATCAATAGCAATATATGGATGCCGAAAATAAAGGCATCAACATCAATTAATTTATTTATTATATGGACTTTAGTAATTGATTTTTTTTATTAATATTACATTCGAGTCTTCAATATTTTAATAAAAGTGTTTTTACCATTTAAACAAAGGACTTCAGAGAATCATTTTTTTTCTTTTTTTCTTTAAGCTGTTTAGTTTAAACATTTTTAAATTTGCTTGTATTGTAGTTTGATTATTATTGTTTTAGATATTTTACAGTTCATTAGTTCAGCACATCATAATCACTTTGATTTAGAAATAGTGTAATGTTAGCATTGTTTTAGTGTACTTTACAACTTGATGTGTACTTGACAACTGCCAAGACTAAAATATTTTTAAATATAAAAATATTCAAGTCTTGGTTTTTAATATGTTTTTATCACTTTTTCTTACTTTAAATAAGTCTATAAAGCAAATGAAGAAAAACAAACTAAAATGATCAAAATTTTAAAATAATATATTATCAAAAGATAGTATTAAAAGTATATATCTAACTTTTTGTAGTAAATATCTTTAATGCCTTATTTTAAAATGAAGTTTTATTTTATTTATTTTAGATCTTTAAGTGTATTTATATTGTTTTCCTGCTATTTTTTTTCTAACTTTTTAGTCTAACTTTAAGTCCAACTTTTTAATCTAAGTTTAGTTTGTTAAAAATGGCTTTAATTTAGAAAATTTTCATTACTTGAAATTTTCTTGAACTCAAAATTGAATTTAACACAATAAAGATAAAAACAACTTTATTTTCTGGTAACAATACAAAAACCAGTTTTTACGAACAGCTACCATGTTATTTTATGTTACTGTATTGTATTAGTCATGTTAATTATAATCAATTTTTGTTATACATCATCGGTAATAAATATTTTTACTTTCTAAAATTTACCAACATCATTCACTGGTAATTCGATAAAATGTATAAATTAATTATTAATTATTTTACAAACTTATGGATAAATTTTTGATAGATTCAACTTTAGTACATATAAGTCATAATCAACCCATAACATCTATAAATGATGTTATATGTGTACATATAAGTAATCGTTTTCTTACGCTGTCTTGTCTATCTGATTGAACACCAAATTTTCCACCAAAACCTTTGGAACAATCTTAAAAAAGAAATTTAATTTTAAAAACAAAATAACTAAAATTAAGTAACTATTATATTTTTATTACTATGTTCATATTAAATTTAATTATGCTATTGTTAAATAAAGGAATTTTACTTTGAAAATTTAAAAAATCTTAAAAATAAAATAAAAACCTTTTTGAGAGTCATGTTGTTGTAACTTTTCTTGGTACTCATAGCCAACAGCTGACTAAATAAATAATTTCATTTTAACAACTCAACAGTAAGCATTTTACTTAAACACTAAAGATTAATCAGATCAAAAGATAAATTTCTTAAACCATTATAAGGTAAAATGGTTGAGATATATATTTAAATGTTGAAAAGATGAGATATATATATCTCATCTTTTTGACATTTTAATGAACTCTGGAAGTTCTTTAAATAGCTTTTTGGTTGTTTGCGTCAGTTACTAGATTGAGAGCTTGCTTAGATCTTAAAAAATAATATTAGTTTTTTTACCTTATCTTGTCTATCAGATTGAACACCAAACTTTCCTCCAAAACCTTTGGAATAATCTTTAAAAAAATTCTGCATATTAAATTATGTAGTAAATTTGAATATAAAAAATTTAACTAATATAACTAAATGTAAAATATAAAAAAACTATTACAAAAAATTAGATGTAGTGAGAAAAAATGGAAATAAAACCTAAAAAAGTCTAGATCATGAAAATTATATTAGAACAGAATTTCTATTTATATTAGAACAGGAGAAGCTAATTAGCTGCAATAAATGCAATGTGCAAAAGAAAAAAAATATTTTAATAGAAAACAAAAAAAGCTTGTAAAATTTTCATCTTCTGAATGGTAATATTCGTTATGGTAATCTTCCTGATGGTAGTATCACAGCAAAAATTCTCAGTCAAGATCTGCATAACAGGTTAAGACCAGGAAGCGCATGCAGTTGTAAAAAATTGCTTTAACTTAAACATAATCTCATACTTAAATATAAAAAATTTTGGAAATCCATCCAAACCATATGTGTGGAACTAAGGATGTTAAACTTAAAAAAAAAATAACTAAAAAAAAAGTGTGTAGTAGATGTCACAAAATTTAAAATTTTCAAATATTTACTAAAATAAATTCTTTTTTTTATTGAAACAAATAATGCCAAAAAAGAATGCTAAACCACAGCAACAACAACAATGATGGTGAATAAAATCTGTAGCCATGCAAGACATCTAGTTAAATTCTTAGCCATACAAGATATCTACTTAAATCCCTAACCATGCAAGACATCTAATCTAATCCCTAGCCATGAAAGACATATAATTTGTATATAGTATAACAAAATAACCTTTTTGAGAGTCATGTTGTTGCAACTTTTCTTGGTATTCGTATCCAACAGCAGACTAAACGAATAGTAAATTAGTTTATCTAAACAATACTTTATCAATATAAGTAATCAAAATTAGGCTTTTACTTTTTAAATTCAAAATAAAAATGTATTAAACCATAAAAATTTTTAAATTTCAGGCAAACTTTAAATTAATACTTTATCCTGGCGATCTGCTTGGACTCCAAACTTGCCACCAAAACCTTTTGAATAATCTAAAAAAAATTAAATTTATTGTAATATATTTTAAATTATTTAGCATTTATTATTCATTTATCATTATTACACAAAATTACAAATATTAAACTTTTATTACCAAATATTTGTTATACTATAATAATTATCAATTATAATAATCAATTTACAATGTTAAACTTTCATATAGTTCTAATAAAAAAAAACTTAATCTGTGTAAATATTTAATACATCTTAGATTATATATTTACAATACATAGATTAAATATTAACAATCAATATTTAATCTTGCGTAGCACTACATGAAAAATTTTCATAAGACTGTCATAGGAAATGCATGGCGGTGGCACTTGATTTAAAATAAAATTTAATTACTTTATGGATGTAATCAAAAACGATGGCACAACCAATAGAGTAGTTTTAGAAGTCACAAAGCATTCCAGTCATTGACTACACGGTTGTTGAAAAACTTTTCCGAAAAAGATCTCAGAATTCTAATCTCTGAGAATCTTAAATATGCTCAAAAGTGCAATATAGCTGCAAATAAAGCAAATAACATGCTTGGAATTCTTAAATACGCGTTCCGAAAAAGATCTCAGAATTCTAATCTCTGAGAATCTTAAATATGCTCAAAAGTGCAATATAGCTGCAAATAAAGCAAATAACATGCTTGGAATTCTTAAATACGCGTTCGTATCAAGATTGACACGAACCTAATTGATTGCAGCATAGCACCCAGAGCTCACCATTAAATCAGATTTCATAGCGAGATCAGGAACTGCGAAGTCAGACATAAGTTTTTCAACAACCGTGTAGTCAATGACTGGAATGCTTTGCCAGATGTCACCGAGACAACATCAGTTGATAAATTTAAACAACTAATGGACAATTTTCAGTCATCATACCTATTACAGCTATTCATTTTTATATTTACACAAAAGTGTATCACACAAAAAAAGTCTGTCACACAAAAGTGGCAACAAGTAACTACTTTGTACAATCACTATGACTACAATAAAAGTCAAAATAAGTCAATTTAAAAAATATACAAAATGTAATTCTTATTTTCATATTCTTCAGTTAATAAACATTAAGAAAATGGATTGCAATTACTTAAATGCTGTGAATATTTTTTTAATCTTGTCTAGCACTAAATATAAAATTTAATACATGAAATCATGTATTTAGGTAATTTTGCTTATTTTAATTTAAAAAAAAAATTTAATATATTGTTAAAAAA